>NW_027555625.1:3684759-3759759 GCF_003287225.1 Phascolarctos cinereus
GACCTGTGACTCTACAGTCCTATATTGGCATCCATTTACCTTCCACTGTGAACAGAACAAGGAAAGATCTAAAGAGCCCAGTGACCTGGGTTCAAGTCTTGCCTCTGATGCTTGCTACGCATATGACCTTGTTCAAGTGCCTTCCCTTTGCTGCCCCTTTGATGCTTTGCTCATCTGTTAAAAATAAGGGGTTGGCCCTGAGGTCTCTTCCAGCTCCCGACTTTTGGTCCTGGGACCCTGTTTCTCCCCTTTCACTGACCAGGGCTGTGCTCAAGTAGCCCAGCTCGATAGTGTTTTGTTGGACCGCAGCCTAACCGGGGGCCTAGTGCCTAAAGAACACCGTGCCCTGGTGCCCAACGTGAGGAGTAACAGCCCATTACCATGTGTGGATCTGTTTCCATGCCCTTTGTAAAGGGATGAACATTTTCTTCCTTGGCCCCTGCCTGAACCCCACAATATCACGTGTGTCCTGCCGAAAGGTATTGAAAGAACGAACAAATTAGTGGCAAAACCTTAGGAGATTTGCCTAATTGCATCTCAAATTGTTCCCACATTGAACATTCTGCCGCGAGGAGGCCCACAGGGGGTTGAGTTCCAGCCGCGGAGAGGTCAGCCAACAGCGTTCTCCTGGATGCCCAGTCAGCTCTCGGTCATGAGACACCTATGGATGGGCTTGGGGCAGATTTCCAAATCATTTTATCCAATTTGAGCGGATAATTTTGCAACCATCAAAACCTGCCGCAATCAACATCCAGTTCTGTTCCCGGCTGGAGTTTCTGAGCTTCAGAGCAGAAGGAGTCCATCCTTTGGGGAACTTTGTGATGGAGCCCTGAGAGACAGAGCGTGTTGGAGAGAGAGGATTCCGGCCCGAGCTGGATAGCGTTAGCGGCGGGGAGACACCTTGGTGTGAGCAAGGCCGGTCACCGACACATGTGGGAGCAAGCAGAGAGAGCCTTGTTCTTCTGCAGATACATGGACCCATTTCTGAGTCAGTGTTAGAGGAAGATGTTCAGCTCTCTCCCTCGGATGTCCAGGCTGTGGTTGGGAAGCCCTTGACCAAGGCCAGGCTCAGCAAGCTATGTTTCCTTATCTGTGAAATGGGGATAATAATAGCACCTATTTTAGTGGGGTATGAGTATGAGTTGGGGGGGGTACTTTTTGCTGATCTTTGTATTTTGACAGCTTTTCATTCCTTGTGGTTTGGAGATAAGAATGATTCTGTGTGGCGACCCCTGTGAATGAGGCTCTCGCGTTTTTATGGGGCGAGGTTGCCAGGGTGACTGCGGGCCACAGTTTGGTCTGCGGCCATGTCCTGCGTCCACGCCAGTCTGCTGGCAGGATTCTTGAGGACATCCTCTGGTAGTGCATTGGCAGAATGGGCACCTGCTGCCCGTTAGTTTTTGAAGGAGAACAAGCCTCGGTCTCTAGTGCTGACTGCTTGATCACAGCTTCTCTCTAGGCATGTGGCAGGTTCCCCATTTTTGCCACCTTCATGACGTATTGTACAGCTTCTACTGTTTCTTGGCAAAATTTGCACTGATCGCTTTGTTGGTGGGGGGGAAAGGGGGACCTCAGGGATGGTCTTTCCGTCATTCTGGCAGCAATGACCCAATGTTGTATGAGCGCTCCCATAAACCCTTCCATCTTCTGGGCACAAATTATCACCATGCAGCCATTGGTCTGAGGAACCCTTGTTGACTTATGGTTGGTGAAGTTCATGGGGCCATCATTCTTGGAGTATAGCCTAGGAGCCAGGATCTGGGTTAACCCTCCCCCCCCACCTCATACACTATTAACTGAGTGATCCTTGGGCAAACTACTTTACCTCTCCGTGCCCCAGTTTCCTCACCTGTAAAATGAACTCTAAGGTTACTTCCCATGGAAGCTTAGGCTTCATCCAACGGAGAACCAATATTGGTATAGTTGAAAATTTCAGAGGCATATATTTATCACCTGCCTTTGCTATTGCATTATGATGGACATCTGTTCTAGAAATATTTCTCTAAGATTTTAACTCATTGTTCATGGGCTCTGATCTTTGTCAATTCTCTTCCCCTTCTCGGTGAGGATGTAGTCATCTTTCTACAGAAAGATGCCCTGGGTGGGATGGGCGTTGTAGGTTGAGAGTCTTATATAGAGTTCTGTTACTGTAGTTATGATGCAGAGGGCTGGGGAGTCTGGAAGGGTCAATATGCTGGGTCTCCCTGGTGATTGGCCCTGACTTTCCTCTCCTGGTGTGGTCTAGAAGTTTGTGAGGGGTGTTCTCTGGAGGTGCTGCTACTCTGAAGCTCCAGCTTTCTGCTCCAGAGCCCACACACCACATACAGCAGAACTGGAGGAGAAGGTGCCATTGGCACTACGGTCAGACATGTCCATTACTGCCTGGCAGGAGGGTACCTACTGACTTAGTCTGAGCCCATCACCATATTCACATGTCTGAGTCAGAATGGAGCATGGTAGACCTGGCCTGTGACTGTGCTGGTCCACTGATGTCTGAGAGGAGACGGAAATGCCTGTAGCCACTCAGCCAAGACTGATGCTCTAAGATGAAGAGTTGAGTCACGCAAATGACCAGCTCGTTTCACATGATGTATGGCGTCTTGACTCTGAGCCAGATATCATAGAATCTCAACATTGCAGAGTTAGAAGGGAGCTTAGTGGCCATCTGGCCAAGCCCAGACCTGACAAACCCTTCTTCATCATTCTTAACCACTGGGCATCTGGTCTTACTTGAATACCTCTGTTCAGGGGGAACTCACTACCTTAGAGGCAGCTCCTTCCACACTGGGACTGGTCTCATCATGAGGAAGTTCCTTCTGACATCCAGCCTCAGTGGGCCTCGTTATGGGGTCCATCCATTGTTCCTTGTTCCGCTCCTAGAACTGACCTCCTGGCCAGAATCTTTGTGCTCACGTTTGGTTTTCTCTCCAGTGTCTGGAGACAGAGAGACAGACCGACAGAAAGAGACAGAGATAGACAGACAGGGAGACAGACAAAGAGAGACAGAGTGAGAGAGACTGGGAGGGAAGGAGGGAGGTAGAGACAGAGATAGACAGAGGCAGAGAGACAGACAGAGACAGAGAGACAAAGACATAGAGAAAGGAAGAGTGACAGAGAGACATACATAAAAAGATACATATAGAGAGAGACAGATACAGACAAAGAGACACAGAGACAGAGAAATATAAAAAGACAGAGATGGAGACACACATATGAGAGAGAGAGAGAGAGAGAGAGAGAGAGAAGAGAGAGAGAGAGAGAGAGAGAGAGAAGAAATACACAGACACATAGCGAGGGCTTCCCCATGGGACCTCTGCTGGTGGCCAGTGAGGCTGCCAGGGATGATGGGATGGCAGATTCAAAGCGAGAGGGGACCCTGTTGCCTTCAGCACTAGCGCAGTGGTCTTGGGGACATACATGGGATGTCTCAGCACCTCTGGGACGATCTTCTAGTGTCCCCCCATGATAGGGGTCAAGGGAAAGCAGCTGCTGACAGGGCCTGCCCACTCATCTCCTGATTCTATTCTCTGAGGAACCGCATGGGTAGTGACAGAAGATTTATCGCCCTGGTCCCAAGCCGACAGACCACGGAGGTATGTGTGGGTGGTTTTACAAGTCCAGCTTCCAGCTTTTAGAATCCACTGGTGGGACCATAACAGCTCACTCTCCCCTCCCCCTTCTCCCTTCCCCCAGCCCATTCTTTCCCCCTTGATCATATCTTGAGTTATATGAGAATTTTTGTCCCAAGGCAATTCACGAAAGGCTGATTTTGGAAGTAAATTCCGTTTGCTCGGAGAAGGGAAACTGTGCAGGGAAAACCAAAGGCGTTTGGGCCATTTTGCTGTTCTGTTTCTGGCTCCTCATCCAAGCGGATCAGCCCCATTTTCCAGATGGATAGACGGAGTCCCATGGAGCCTGGAGTGTCTGGTCACAGACGGGCCATTAGTTAGCCAGTCACTTGCACACCTGGGTGGGACGCCCCATTTGGGGGCTTCCCTTGCCAGGGTCCTCACTGGTGCACCATGGAGAAAAGAGACATATAAGGAACAGATTCAAGAACAACTTAGAAAGACTCCAGACTCTGGTGGACATAGGCCGGGAGCCTCCAGGACTTGGGAGACTGAAGAGGAGGTGCTCCTCTGGCTTCCTCATGGAGACACTCCAGCTCAAGGCACTGGACGAGACACGTTCTCAGACACGGACGTTGTCAGAATGTGCTGTGCGTGTTTGTTCCATGGGAGGGTTTCTGAGGGGGCTGGGAGGAGAAGGGCATGGGTGGCTGGGGACAGAGAGGCAAAAAGTGGGAAGAAAAAGGGGGCAATGAGACATGTCCAGATATTCAGAAGGCAGCAGAAAGACGCTCAGAAGGGGACCCAGAAAAGCCCGTTTTTTACTATTGTGTTAAATTAAATGCACTTTTGAAAAGCTGCTTGTAACAAGACAGTTCTATAAGCATTCTGTTTCCTGTCTTTGTATACTGAAATCATTTGTTTGTTGACGTTTGACAAATTCATAATAAAATTAAAAAAGAGGCAGCCCACCCCCATTTGTAAGTGTGTGTCCTTCCATTGGTCGGTCAATCATATATCGATCATTTGTTAACTGCCGACTATGTACCAGGCACTGTGCTAAGCACTGGGGATATGAAGAAAAGCAAAAGACAGTCCCCGCCCTCAGGGAGCTTACCATCTGATGGAGGAACCATCAGCCCGACAAGTGTGTACAAACGAGACGCAGGCGGGCTAATTTGGAGGGAAGCCACAGAGGGAAGGCCCTGGGGGTGGAAGGGTTCGGAGGAAGGCCCCCGAGGGCAGGCTGGAGGTGGAGGAAAGGAGGAGAGCATTCTGGGCATGGGGGCCAGCCAGTGAAGACCCTGAGGCAGGAGAGACAGCATTGTGTGGGAGGCTCTGGCTGGATCACAGTGGGCACAGAGGGGAGTAAAGTCTGAGCAGACTGAGAGAGAGGGAGGGCATTGAAAGCCGAATCAAGGGAGGGACTAGAGGCATATGCACTTTGGCAGCTGGAGGATGGTCTGGAGAGGGAAGAGTCTTGAGGCAGGGAGGCAGCTGAGGAGGCTACTGCAGCTGTCCAGGCTGGAGGTGCTGAGGTCCTAACCCAGACGAGGTTGTAAATAGGGAGGAGAGATCAGACCCCAGAGGTGTTATTCAGGGAGCATTGACGGGATTTTGCAACGCATTACACACTCGGGGTGGAGGAGAGGGAGTGAGGATGTGTCCTGAGAACACACTAAGGTGCGGACGTATGGGAGATTGTGGAGGGCTCTGGTCCCAGAGAGAGGCAGTGACAAAGTGGGCTGGAAAGTGGGCAGGAGAGGGCTTGGTGGGAAGGCTGGTGAGTTCAGCTTTGGCCTGATGAGTTTGAGACAGGGAATGAAAAGGATTTTCACACAAAGTCTTGAGCGAGGTGCTGGGCATACATACAGAAGAGCTCTCTAGCAGGTCACATTCTGTGGCAGAGTTCAGCTTCCAGTCTTATGGAAAGACTGTGGTCCTCAGGGCACAGTGGCACAGGAGAACAACACACGTTCTTTCATATTATTTCTACTGATAAAACCTTATGGATTTCAGATGCTGAGCCATTATTCAGGGCAAGGTCTTTGGTGTCAAGGACTCTCTTTCCCAGGCCTTCAGTGGCTATGGTGGCTGTGGAGATGGGGCTACAGCACCCTCAAAAGTAGGTGCTAGGCTGTACCTGGGATTGCTCCCAGGGCTGATAGCTGCAGGGGCTGGGCTAGAAGCAGGACCAGTGATCTGGGGGGTGCTGCCACTCTGCCACAGTGGTGGCCACTGGTCATCACTCAGTGTTGGTGGTGGCAAGGAAAGGGGAATCCTTTTCCATAGTGAATGTTCCCCTCAATGAGGGTTGAAAGCCCAGTCTGGAAGCGGGGTTGGTGTCGAGAAGGCATGCTTATTCCCAAGTCTCTTAGATTCAGGCTCCTGGGCTGTCTCCACTGGGGTGTGAGGGGAAGTGCTGTAGAGATGGTAGCAGTGGTTTGGCTTCATTTCCTTCTCCAACTCATTTTACAGGTGAGGAAACTGAGGCAAACAGGGTGAAGTGACTTGCCCAGGGTCACACAGCCAGGAAGTGTCCAAGGGCAGATTTGAATTCAGGCACATGAGTCTTCCTGACTCAGGCCTAGTGCTCTATTCACCGTACCACCAAGATGTCAACCCATAATTAAGATGTTTGCCATTGTAACTAATCCAAACACAGCAATTGTGCTCCAGGCCAAATCACGTCCTAGGCTCTGGAGACAAATAAAATGCAAGCAGACAAAGTTCTTGACTAATGTGGCCTTCCCCATTAGACTGTAAGCTCCTTGTCTCCTCAGTATTTAGCTGGGCTTTGGGAAAATGTATGCCCCATTTCCCAAGGCCTCTGGGGGCCTCCTGAGCTATCCTGCCCAGCTTGAGAAGCCTTGGAAGAAGCCTCAGGAGCAGAGGCCAGATTTGGAAATCTAGATTTCCCCTAAGTGGATTATAGCATCTGAGCTGCTCTAAGATTGCTCTGGCCTTTGGACGATAAACAGCCTGAGTAGGAAGATGTGTCCGTGCAGATGCTTAATCTGAGGGAAGGGATGATGGGAGGAAGGAGAAAAAAGGAAGGAATGGAAAGGAAAGGAAAGGAAGGAAAGAGGGAGGGAAGGAGAGAAGGAGGGAAGAGGGAAAGGAGGAAGGAAGAGAGGGAGGCAGGAAGGGAGGGCGTATCTGCTCATTGAGTAAGTCTTTTGGATCCTTCCTTTGGGGTGTATGGGGTGCTCAGGGAGGACTAGCACCTCCACTGTGAGAGCTGCTCATCCTCCTTTGGTCTCTGCCTCATCCACCCAACTCTCACCTATGGCTTTAAGCAGCTGGAGCATTCACAGCAGCCACACCCTGGTAAACCATTTTGGCAGACGGGCTAAACCAGGTTGAGGGTAACTGACAGACCTCAAACCCCTTGGTGAGTTAGGGGGTGTCTACCCCAAGTGTGTGAAGACTTGCTCTGGCAGAATGAGCAGATGAGAACAATTTGTTCCAACAGCCAGGAAGGCGACTGAAGCAGGTGCTGTGGAGCACGTAGAGTTTGGTCAGACATCAAAGAGGCCAAAGTCATCCACTGCATCCCAGGGCATCACTGTCCTGTCGCTGGACTCTGAAGACTGGAGGAATGAGGATGACAACTCTGCCTCACTTCAATCCAATTCATGCACGAGTCAAGACACCGCCCACGGTGTCTTTGGTCCTCTTCGAAAAAAAAGAATGACCAAATGAACTAAGGAAACAACAGCATCTTTTGGGAAACCTTTCAGAATTTTGGCTGGAGCCACTGCAGGTTTTAGCCTGGAGGACAGAAGGCTCAGGAGAGGGCGGGGACACATGAGACATGTCCTCAAGAATGGGAGGGACTGTTCTGCTTCAGAGGCATCACACTAGTTCTTTGTGGCCCCAGAAGGCTTGACAGGGATTAATGGAAGAAATCTACCCCTTGGCTCCATGTCAGAGCTGACTTGTTGTCATAGCACAGAAAAGTCTGCCTCTAGAGTTAGGGAATTCCACTCCCCGGCAGCCTTCAAGTACAGGCTGAATGACCACTTACCACGTGGATTACCCTGGGAATTCTTTTTGTGTCTGGGTTGGATTTGATGTCACTGAGGTGGCATCTCCAACTCAGAGATTCCATGATTCTCCTGACAGCCCTACAAACTGGGTACTAGAGAGACTGTCATCCCCATTTTACAAATGAGGAAACTGAGGCTTATAAGAGGCTAAGTGATTTTCCCATTATCACAGTCTAGCAAATGGAGGAGGCTTCATAGGATCCCACGTCCCGATCAAGTGGGGATCTTAAAGGTCATTGATCCAACTGCCTCATTTTGCAGATGAGCAAGCAGGCACTTTCCTCGGGTCACACAGCTAGTCAGTTCTTAGGGTGGGATTTGAACTTGGGTCTCTCCTGGTTCCACATCCAATATTCTTTCCCTTATAGCGCACTGCCTCTAATGAGCTCAGAAGAGTTATAATTGCAGATGACCCAAATGGTAACAGAGAGCCTTGTGGTAGGTGTGAAGACCTGGTAGCGTCTGACCATGATGACTGGTGTGAGAGAGAGATGATGATGTCCCAGGGCCACCGAGGATCAGGATGGCTGCTTGTCACATTTGTGTGTGACACCACATGGAGGAGGGAGCTATGACACTCGATGACAGGGCCAGACCAGAGAAGGTGAAATTTATAGAGATAAATATGAAATCTTCTACTTAGGCTCAAACACTTTAATTTAGGCACAAGGTGGGTGAGATATGGCTAGAGAGAAGTTTGTCTGAAAAAGATCTGGAGTTCTTAGTGCACTGACTTCAAACGCAACATAAAACCAATGGTGCCAACAAGACAAGACAAGAACCAAGAAAGCTGATGAGGTCTTGGGCTACGTTAAGGAAAGAAGGAAGAAAAGAAGGGAGGGAGCAAAGGAAGGAAGGAAGGAAATAATCATTTATTAAGCACCTATTGTATGCTAGGCACTGTGCAAAGTATTTTACAAATACCTCATTTGATTCTCACAACAATCTTGGGAGGTGGGTAATGCCAGTATTCTCATGTTACAGTTGAAGAAACTGAGGCAGGCAGAGGTAGAGCTTCCAGGATTAAGGAAGGGAAGAGTCCTGTAGTCCTCTGGAACCAGCTAGATAGTAAGCTCTGTGAGGCAGGGATCATGCCTTATTTTTCTTCTTGCACCAACACACCCCATGCCAGGTCTTGCAAACAGTAAGTGCTTATTAAATGCTGGTTGATCCTGACTGAAGTTCAGTCATTTGAGGTGCAGGGGACTGATGGTTTTTATTTTCATTTGCAAAGCAGAAATGGCCATGTGCTGTCACCCTTGGAAGATTTTCTTGTTTCACAGCAAATGAAGACCTGCTTCCTTCAGCTGCCTGAGTCACCCGGACTCTTCTATGACAAAAAAGTCTCCAGGAGTTGATTCTCTGATTCCTGGTGTGGGCCAGAGCACTGCTCCTTCTCCCTAAGGCCTCTGTGGCTGCTGATGTTGCTGACCTCCCTTCTTGAGGAATGGGTGTGAGGGAAGGCTTCAAGTCTTTGATGGGACTTGTCCAGATGGAATGGCTCCAAGTGCAGGCTCACGAGACTGTGGGTCTCTTGTGGAGTGAAGGAGGGTCAGTCATACGGAGCTGTGAGTGCTACAAAAAAGACAGCATGGAACGTGAAGGGGGAGGGGCTTAGATCAGATAACACCTAATGCTGAAGCTGGGAGGGACTTCAGAGATAGTTTAGAGCCATATTCCTTGTAATGGCTGGTGGAGACCAGCGTGTTTGGTGTAGAGACTGGACAGCCATGCTCAGGGCAAGGATGGAGGTAGCTGCATTCGTTGTAGGGGTCATGGGATGGGCAGCTGTGATCAGTGTGGAGTCCAATGAGGCAGACGCCATGGTTGGGGTCAGGCCTGATGGGATGGGCAGCAGCCATTGATGGGGAGCAGTGAGAACCTTTGGCCTCCAAAGGCAACTGGAGTCATCCTTTCCTAGGGTGACTTAGGCACTTTGTTTCAAACTCCTCATAAAAAGTAAAATAAATGAGAGTGTCCCTTAGTGACTAAGCCATCCTGAGGGGTGGGGGTTGCGTGATCCCAGGGAGGAGTTCCTTGGTGGGGCCTCTTCAGAGTTTATTGGGACATACTCATCTTAATGAGTAAGATGCACGAGAATGTTTAATTGTCCTTCCGTGTAAATAATCAGCCCCTGGCTCCTTCCTGAGGGGTGCTCTTGGCTGACAAGTATATGGGTCTGGCTCTTGCAGCATCCCTTTGCAGCTCATTAACTGAGCTCTGTTACTAATCACTGGGGTCTCTAAGCCAACCTCTTAAGGCTAGAGGGAGCTAGATGGAAATGCCCAGGAAGCTGTTCCTTTCACTGTATGGATGGGAGCACTTTCTCAGCCACTGTCCCAAGTGGGCTGCCCTTGCCTCCTGGAGTGGGCAATAGTCTGGGCTGCTGTGGGTCATAAGTGATCACCCTGGGCAGTAGGGAGAGGGCTGCCTGAAGAGTTGGAGTGCCAAAGAGCAGGTAAGAACAGAAGGATTCAAGCCGTAAGCTCAGAATCTGAGGCCAGGGCCAGGAAAGGATGATTTTGAACAAAGAAAGCAGATTCCCCTATCCTCTAAAAACCTCCCCCACCCCCCAAACCAAATTATCTGTGCTGATTGTTGGCTTTGCTTGCTAGAGGCTTCTTTCTGGACTCTTTGCTTGCTGAAGAAATTCCTGAAGTTCCTTCATAAGAAGACTTTTCAATTTAATTCGTGCAACGAGCCCTCATTAAGCACCTATTTAAAAGACATGATGCTGGAGATGCAAAGACATTACTTCCCAAATAGTCCACAGGGAGCCAGCATTCCCTTGGGAAAATTCCCATTTTGAACTCTACTAGTTAGAATCTCATCCCTCCTTCAAGGTCTTGCTCAAGCATTACCTCCTCCATGATCAACATCACCTTCTGTGAGTTTCCCAGTTTTATGGGATTGTTGTCTGAACCACAGACTAAGCCCTTCCACCACATTCTGGCAGAGCTTCTCCCTGGGTGCTGAGCAAAAGCTGTTTATATTAGAGAGTCACTTCTGATGTGTTGAATCGGTCATTCAAGAAACGTTTATTAAGGGCCTTCTGTAAGTTCTGTGCTAGGCACTGGGGGGAGATGAACAATTAAATAAGAAGTGGTCCTTGGCCTCACCAAGATTTCAGTCTAGGAGGCATGTTTACATGACAGGACTCCAGGGCTCCAAGGAATCTGGGCTCTGATCTATGGAGACCTTCTCTTCAACGATGCAAATGGCAAAACATTGATGCCTCCTTATGCAGGCTGACTTCCAGCCATGTCCTCCTGTGAATTCCCTCCAGGAGGCCCACCTCATATACTGGGCTCATTTTCTGAGTTTTCTGACATCATGGATGACTTGTCTTTTCCTCCACCTTCATCCATGACCTGCATTTCTTCAAGTCAAATATTTTTCTGGTGACAGTCTCCACACCACTTCTGCTGTGCAATCCCGCATCCATTTGCTCACACCCATCCCATGGCTCTCTCCCTTGCCCTTTGGGTGACCCTCCTCAATTTCAGTTCTTGGGAGACTGAGCTTCTCCATGATTCAAGTCATACAGCATCCCTCAAATAATATTGTCAAAAAGATGGGTCTTTGTTTCCAATGGTGTTAAAGAATTTTGCAATTTTCTAAATTCAGTCTACCCACTCTTTTCCTCCTAATTCTGGGCTCAGATAACTGTCCATTTTCTGGGTCTGTTCCAGATCTACATGTTGATGGTTGTACACCCAATTGCATGTTCTAATCTGAACAATAGACCTTCTTTAACCATTTGTTTTGTCTTGCGCATGGGGTTAGACCAAGTGCCTTTGAGTAATTAAAAACCAAATTTAGGAAGCTCTTCAGTGTTCTGGGGATTGATGCAACCAGTATGATGCCATCTAAAAACAGGAGCAGCATTTATAGAGAATTCCTCTTTAGGCTTGGACTCTGCTTGACATCCTCCATGACACGGGGGCACCTTTGGTGGGCTTATGTGTTCCTCTTTTATGCCTCCCCTTCCATTAATGACCAGCAAGTCATTGTCCAAGATCATCTCTGTTATGGCCCCTTTCAAGGTTTCTTGTAGGGTTTTGACACCTGGGGGACACCTTGTTAGAGGTCACTCTTTAAGGGGACATGTGACTCATTGAATCAAATGCTTTTTTATAGTCCACACATAATAACACACTATTGATCTTATGACAAAATGAGGTATGTCATAGTGGATAGAGAGCTGCCCTTAGAGTCAAAGATTGGGTTCAAGCCCTTGTCCTGACACAGGCTGTATGATCCTGTCACATCAACTCTCAGTACACCAGGCAACTCTCTGAGTTATGGAACAGGTACCCACTCCCCTTACTAGAGGGAGTTCCCTTATTGGGATTTCCTGATACTGATGAAATCACAGACATAGACCTTGTTCAAGTGTGTTAGAAGGTCCCTGACTTCTGGGAGCCAAGATGGCAGAGTAAGCAGTAAATTGCTGTAACTCTCCCATATTCACCTCCAAATAACCATAAAACAATGCCCTAAAACAAATCCTGGAACAGCAGAACCAGCAAAAAGATGGAGTAAAACAATCTTTTAGCCCAAGAAACTTGGAAGATTGGCAAGAAAGATCCACCTCACTTGGGTTAAAGGACTGCACATTTCACGACAGGAAGCATCCCAACAAGCCAGCAGCATGCCCCACCTTGGCAAATCAGTGGAAGATCCTAAGCCCCAATGGGGAGCAGGCAAACACCAACACCAGGACCCCACATGTGCCTTAGAGTAGCCAGCAGACTCCAGCTCCTAGAACTACCATATGCTTCAGTGTAGCCCTGGGCAAACAGGCATCCTCCAGCTGCCAGATCTCCATGTGCTTCACAGTAGCCTGGAGGAAATGCAGAAACATCCAACTGGGCCTCTGCATATGCCAGATACCACCACCAGGACCCCAGCTCAGCACCAGGAAAGCTGCCAGACTCCTATGCCCTCCAGCAGCACCAGCCACCCCTACCCCACCCCTCCACACAGGCATCAGACAAGAGGGTCCCCCTGTGGGCCTCGGAGCAACAGCACCAGGTGAACAGCCAGAACTGCAGCCAGGACTGAGACAGTGCCCCTTCCACCCCAGGAGTACAACTCAAATTTAAGAGAAAGGAAAAAAGGCCAAAAAAAGATGAGCAGAAAACAACAGCAGCAACAAAAAAGAATCTGACCATAGAAAATTATTATGGTGACAGGGAAAACCAAAACACTAACTCAGAAGAGGACAACAATGTCAAAATACCTATGGGCAAAACCCCAAAGAAAAGTGGAAAGTAGTCTCAAGCCCAGAAAGAACTCATGAAGAGCTCAAAAGGGAGCTTAAAATCATATAAGAGCGGTAGAAGAAAAATTGGGGAAAGAAATGAGAATGATGCAAGAGAATTATGAAGAAAGAGTCAACAACTTTGAAAACTGCTTAAAAGTAGAATTGGCCAAATGGAAAAGGAGATACAAAAATCCACTGAAGAAAACAACTCTTTAAAAGTACAATTGAGCAAATGGAAAAGAAAGTACAAAAGCTAATTGAGGAAAACAACTTCCTAAAAGTTAGAATTGGGTAAGTGGAAATTAATGACTCCATGAGATCAATCAAATAAATTCTAAAGAATGAAAAAAAATGGAAGATAATGTAAAATGCCTCATTGGAAAAACAACTGACCTGGAAAATAGATCCAGGACAGACTATCAGAATTACTGGACTCCCTGAAAGCCATAATCAAGAACATTAGAAGGGTAAAGAGTTCCAACCATGTATCATTACTTACAGCAGCAGGGCCAGGTATATACTAAGTGCTTAGTAAATGCTCTCTCTCTCTTCCTTTGTCTATCATCTATCTACCCATTTATCCACTATCTATCTGTCTATCTGTCTATCTATCTATCTGTCTATCTGTCTATCTATCTGTCTATCTATCTATCTGTCTATCTGTCTATCTATCTGTCTATCTATCTATCTATCTATCTATCTTTCCTTCTTTTTCTTTTTCTTCTTCTTCTTCTTCTTCTTCTTCTTCTTCTCTTCTCTCTTCTCTTCTCTTCTCTTCTCTTCTCTTCTCTTCTCTTCTCTTCTCTTCTCTTCTCTTCTCTTCTCTTCTCTTCTCTTCTCTTCTCTTCTTCCTCATCCTCCTTGTCCTCTTCCTTGTCCTCTCAGGGACCAGCAAGATTTCTTCCTGCTCAAAGTTCTTTCTCCTGACTAGACTTATAGTCATAATACCTGAAATTTTTGTGCTGAGTGCCCTAAAGCTGGCCAAGCACTCTAACCAATCATCCCCTTTTAGCCTTGTGACAGCCCTGTGATGTATGCACCCAGATCTCTACCCACTAGACAACATTGCCTCTCAAACCCCTTGAGGTCAGGCACTAACTTTGTTTTATCCATCTTTGTCTCTCTCACCCTCCTACACTTCAAGTGGCTGGGGCACAAGGAGGGGCTCTATAAGTCTTGGTGCAGCCCAGAAATGGGCTGGCTTTCAGCAAGCCCCCACCCAAGCATCGTCTAGAACGGAAGACAGCATCTGATTTCCTTCCACAGGATTCCCTCCAGGAAGAGAGCATGGACTATTTGGGACAGTTGAACACGGTGTGACTGAGTGCTGAGGAGGAGCAGGTAGGCATGGAGCTGCTGCTCTGGTAGTGGGAGGGGGCTGCGCTGATCACAGAGACTCTGCTGTTCGTGGTGCTTAACATTTTACAAAATGTCTGGCTCACTTAACCCCTGGGAGGCAGTGTCTGCAATGGTTGGAGCTCTGGCCTCAGAGTTGTTAAGACCTGGGTTCAAATCCCTCTTCTAATATTTATTGGATGTGTGACTATGGATAAGTTGCTTTACTCAGTATTTTTGTTTTGGAAATGGAGTCAATAAGATCTCTTGTTCCTACCTCTCAGAGAACTGTCCAGGGGATCCAGGGAGACAATGGCTATAAAGCACTCCAAGAGCTGTATGGGGTTATAGAAATGCCGGCTGCCATTGGAGGTGGTACCATATTCTTATCCCATTTTCCAGGAAGCCAAGCGTCAGTGAGACCCAGCAGTTTATCTACCCCAAGACCTGCCAGTTCTATAGTTTGTGGAAAACACATCATGCACATGAGTTCCAGGTGGGATTTGAGACCAGAGCTCCTGACCCTAAAACCATTACCCTGGCCACATGACTGATGACATTCATCTGTGTTGTGGCCATCTGAGCACCAAGTTCCAAGACAGCAAGCAGATCAGGCGCCTCACTGAGGAGCAGGGAGCCTCAGGGCCCCTAGCTGTCTGACAAGAGTCCCTCAGGTCACGTCATTGGGGAGGCAACCTTGTTCTTGTTCAGTTGTTTTCAGTTGTGTCCAACTCTCTGTGCCTCATTTAGAGTTTTCTTAGCAAAGATACTGGAGTGGTTCACAGTTTACTTCTCCAGTTCATTTTATAGATGCAGAGTAACACAGCTAGAAAGTGTCTGAGGCCAAATCTGAACTCATGAAGAAGAGTCTTCCCTCCGACCCTGGTACTCCATACAGGTCGCATCATCTGGCTACCCAACCTACTTTAGGGGATAGAGGGCTGAACTTGGAACCAGAAAGACCTGGGTCCTAATTCTACCTCAGACATTTATCTATGCAACCCTGGGGAATTACCCTCTCTGAGACTCAGTTTCTCCATCTGTAAAATGAAGAGGGTGGACTTGATGATCTCTAAGGTCTCTCTCATTTCTAAACCTGTGAGTGTATGATCCTACGTCATGGAGTGAGCTCTGGACTGACGTGCCGGGTAATCCGGGGCAGAATGAGTCCTCTGAATTCCTGGAATTAGTATTTATTCTAACAGCATTAATCACGGAGCATGCCATCGAGGTCAGGGAGGATCTTGCACACACTCCTGGAGATTTATTTTTTTATTATCACTCATCATTAATTAACAGGCCCCATTATTTTAAAGTGTTACCAGACTTGGTATGTAAAAATGGTTTACTTTGCTGGCTACAAGTGTTGACATTTCATGTTTTATGTCAGAAAAAAATCTGAACGCGCAACCCGGAGCATGTGGAAATGGAGGTGGCATATGTGTGCTGGGGGTCAGGCAGAGGCTGAGCTCAGGCCCAAGGGAAGCTGGGAACCCTGTACCCCTCAAGCCGAGCACATCTTAGGCAGCTCTCCTGGTCACCAGGTCCTGGCACTGTGGCCGGCTACACTGGCCTCATCTGCCGGGGTTGGGACAAAGATGTCTTGTTGCAGGAATGGTCAGAGCAGAGACGTTTATATCTTTTTCAAGTTTCTGACTCATCACACAGAGGGAGTAAGAAAAATGGTTTTAAGATTTTGAGATGGAGAAAAATCGATTGTGGGCCAGTCATCTGGTGAAGCCCTGACCAGGGCTCACGTTGTTGTCCAGAATGATCTGTCCCAGGTAACCTCATGGTGTTGTCATCTGTCTGCTAGGATAATAATCATAGTCTTTTGGATTTGACCTATGATTTTATTGCTTTTGGAAAATCCATGGTGAGGAAATTCCCTCTTCTAATGTGGGTTGGCCCCTACACCAGCACTTCCAGTATTAGAGGGTTGCCTAACTCTCTAAGTTGGGGAGCTGAGAGGTTAAGCCTTTGCTCAGGGTCACCCAGTCAGGATGTGCCGAAGGCAGGATTGAACTCAGGTGTTATTGGCTGCAAGGCTGGCTTTCCATTTCCATTTCCATTCCATCACACTGTCTCTCAGGATCATGACCACACTTCATATTTACAGCTCTTCCATTTATCCCATTGGATCAAGTCACAGACTCAGCATTGGAGGCTAGAAGGGACTTAAGGAATCGTGGGAGACAGCTTGGCACAATGGAGAGAGAACTGAACATGGTGTCATGAGCCTTGAGTTTGAATCCTCCTCTGTCACTTACTACCTCTGCGGCCTTGAGCAACGCTAATCAACTCCTCAAGCCTCAGTTTCCCCATAGGTAAAGTGAAAGAATTGGGCTGGACAACCAGTTCCAGGTGTACAATCTTACAGTCATGGAGTCATAGCATCTCACAGCTTAGAGACCAGCTGATCTAACTCAGATCTCAGTAAAAATCCATGCTACCACAGACCCAGCACGCAGTCACCTAGACTCTACTTGAAAACCTTGGTGAATTAAGACCTCTAGTCTGTCCTCTTCTGCTTTACAGATGAGGAAAACGAAACCCAGGGAGTGAATCCGCTTCAATCCTACACATATGCATTAAGCAGCTATTGTGTGTATAATACTTAGCATGACATTGGGAACAACGTAGATTTGGGCTAAGACCCAGCCTGTGCCTTCATGGAAGATGCCACATCCAAGCCCAGGGGACAAGAAGACACAGTAGTACATGAGAGGTATCAGCAAAATAGTCCTCTGTGTGGTACCCAGGGAGCAGGACAAAAAACAAGAACCATCATGTTTATGTGAAAAGGAGGAATCAGGCCCAGAGAACTGAAGAAAATTATAAGCTCCATGAGGGCAGGAAGCATATCTTAACCTAAACTTAGCATCTTTCCAGGGCTTTGCACACAATCAGTGTTTTAATCAATTTGTGGAATGACTAAGTAGACAAAGCAGTTTGTCCAAGAATATGCAGTGAACAGTGGGAGATGAGAGAGTCCACCTGCTACTTGAAGTTTTGGGCCATTCGGTTGCTCCTACCATGCCTAGCTCATCACAGCTAATCTTCACAGGCCAAAGGCTGCACCCCTGGTGCCTAAAGTGACTCTCACTAAGCCTCTCATGGTTCATCCTGGAAAAAAGAAGAGGAGGCTTCCAGAGAATGGGTTAGGGCAGCCCAGAGGGGTGGGAGTGCAGACACAGGAGCCCACCTCCCGCCGCAGAAAGAGGTTACCTGGGCACAGCATTGCTCTGGGCCCAAGCATAGGGGACTTAGAGCCACCCATCATATATAACTGTGTTTTCTGATGTCTGTCTTGATAGAATGTAAGCTCCTTGAGGGCAAGGATTGTTTTTTTTTCCTTCTGGTCTTTGTAAGTGCATAACACATTCCCTTGTGGTTGGTAAATGCTCACTGACAGATTGTTTCTGCTTTTACTAAGTTAGATTATTTCAGGTTTGTGGTTATAGGCAAGAGTCCCCAGGAAGGGAAGATGTGAATGGCCTTTGATTTCCCAGGGACTGAGGTAGTAGCAAGGAGAATTACTTTGGTTGGAGGGCACAATTTTGTACTTTTGTTCTTGCTAATCACTATGTTACTTGCTGATTGATGGTACCGAGGAAATATTAACCAGCACCGGGTGATTGCTACTGGGAGCACACATGCGCCAGAACAAGGCCTTGAGGCAATAGCATTAGAAGAATTGTGCTGCCACTAAGGAGTCTCCCTAGGGTCCTGAGCAGAAAAATGTAGCCAGCCTGGTTCTGAGGACCAACCTGGTGTAGACGTGTGAATTCGGTGAAAGCATCCAGAACCATTAACTGCTACAGATTTTACAGCCAGTCACCTGTCTGCTTGGAGACTATTGTGGCATGTAGTGAGAGAGCTTGGTCTAAAAGTAGTTTCTGCCAGGCTTCGGTTTCAGTGGTTTTTGCTAAGTAGTAAGTGTTGATCCTGACAGTTGGCAGCCTTGGGATTACTGAATGCTGTGCTACTATGTTCAGTTCTTTCTGGATCTTGTTGATCTCTTATGTTTTATTGACCAAATTAAAATGATTGAACAATACCAAATAGTTTTGATGATTACTGCTTTACAGTCTGGTGCAATAGCCACTGTCTGGCCCCCGTCCTTCCCACAGTTTGCATCATTTCCTTTGAGATTCCTGATTTTTGTTCCTCCAGTTAAAATTTATAAGGTCATCATTTGGCAGTTCCATTGGTACGACACTGGATAAATAAATTAATTTGGGTACCGTTGTCATTTTTATTATATTGGCATGGCTCAAACCCAGGCATTTAATATTTCTTCAATTATTTATCTGGCTTTGTTTCTGAAGTGGTTTATAGTTGCTTCCAAATAATTTTGGTATGTGTCTTGATAGCTGGAATCCTAGATATTTTGTGCATTCTGTAAGTATTTTGAATGTAATTTCTTTTTCTGATTCTTCCTGTGGCGTTTATTGTTATATATAGAAAGACTGTTGATCTGTGTGGGCTTTTTCATAGTCTGCTATTTTATTATTTCATTTATTTATTTATTTTGTTTTCTCTCTAGGGTTCTTAAAATAACCATCACATCATCTGCAAAAATGATAATTTTATTTTCTTTTTTGCTCTTTCTTATTATTTCAATTTTTTCCCCTATAGAAAATAATAATGGTGACAGTAGATATTCTTGTTTTACCCTTGATCTTATGGAAAGACTATATCTTTCTCCATTATAGGTGATGATAGCTCTTCATTTTGTATAGATACTACTTACTATACTAATGAGTGGTCCATTTATTGCCATACTTCAAAAAAATTTCTAACATAAATCGTATTTTCCCCCAAAACTTTTCTTGCATCTTTTGCTGTAACCCAGCAGTTCTTGACATTTGGTCTGAGGACCTTTGGGAATCCCCAAAACCCTTTCAAGGGGTCCTCAAAGACAAATATATTTTCATAATACTAACATGTTATTTGCCTATTAAACTATTTCACCCTTTTCCAACTACACATTTGTATAAGGACAGATTTTCTTTATATATTTCAGTTAAAACAACTTATTGCAATAGACTGAATGCAGAAGTAGTTAGGAGAAACCAACCATCTTCCATGAACTTTCTCACCATTTTTGGGGAGAAAATGGAGTTATTTTTTCATAAATATTTATTGGTATTAGCATTTAGTGTGCCTTTTGAAATGAATTAACAAATAAGTACTTAAATTTTATCATTTTAAATGTCAAATATGGTAAATATTGATAGATGTAACTTATATAAACAAAAGCTTTTTGGAGTCCTCAACAATTTTTAAGAAGGTAAACAGATCCTGAGAGCAAAATGCTTGAGAAATACTGATGTGAGCAGTAAACATTTATTAAGCACTTATGAAGTGCCAGGTACTGCAATTTTTATCATTTTGTTTTTGTTATGAATATTGTCTATTATGTTTATAGCTTTCCTAATATTGAATCAACCATGCATTTCTAGTATAAATCTAATCTAGTTTCAGTATATAATATTTTATAATATGTTGTAACCATTTTGCTAGTATTTTAGTAAATATTTTTGCATTGATATATGTTAGAATTTTTGGTCTATAGTTTTCATTCTTTAGTTTATCTCTCCCTAATGTAGGTATTAGAATTATATTTGTTTCATAGGAAGGGTTTTGTAGAATACCTTTTTTCTTCCTTCCTTCCTTCCTTCCTTCCTTCCTTCCTTCCTTCCTTCCTTCCTTCCTTCCTCCCTTTCTTTTTTTATTCATTTATTTATTTTCAAAGAATTCATGTAATATTGGAGCTAATTGTTCTTTGAATGCTTGGTTGAATCCACTTCTATAGCTGGTCTTTTTTTTTTTCCCTTAGGATTTTCTCTGTGGTTATTCAATTTATTTTCTAAGACCAAGTTATTTAAATTCTCTATTTCTTGTTCTGCTGATATATGAGGCATTTTTGCAAGTATTCATTCATTTAATTTAAGTTACCATTCAGTTACTTTAAGTTAATTTTATTGTCATATAATTGGGCAAAATAGTTTCTATTATTGTGAGGTAGCTAGGTGGCACAGTGTCTAGGATATTGGGACTGGAGTCAGGAAAATCCAGGTTCAAATATGGCCTCAGACATTTATTAGCTATGTGACCCAAGACAAAGTTACCTAACCTCTTTCTGCCTTAGTTTCCTTAACTATAAAAAGGGGACAATAATATTTACATCATAGCATGATGATAACTAATATTTATATAGTGGTCACTATGTGCCAGGCATTGTGCTAAGCACTTTACAATTATTATCTCACTTGATCCTCACAAACAACCTTGGGAGGTGGGTGCTATAATTATGCCACTTCAAATGAGATAACATTTGTAAAGTGCTAAGCACAGCGCCTAGAACATAATAGGCACTTAATAAATCTTTGTTCTCTTACCTTTTCCTTCTCCTCATAATTTTACTTATTTCTTTATTTTTTTCAAATTATCTTTTTTTTTTTTCATTTTTGGTATCATCAATTTCATTTTCCTTTTTTTAAAAGAGCAGATTATGTAATTCTTTATCTGCTTTATTAGCCCCTCCCCAACCAGCAATTGCCTTTACCTTTTTCAGTGCCTTTTTATATTCATTTTTGTTTATCTCTTATTGATTTTCAGATTTCTATCTTTGTGTTTGACTGGAATTTGACTAGTTGCTTTTTTATCTTCTTAGATGCATACACGATTCCCTGATTTCTTCCCTTTCTCAGTTATTGATAGACATGTTTCTGTATCTAACTCCAATGTTTTGGTATATTGTCTTATTGTTCTCATTTTCTTCAATGAAACATTTCGTTGTTTCTATGATTTGATCTTTGAATCACTAATTCTTTTTAATTTAATTATTTAGTCTTTGGTTAAATTTGAATCATTTTTTATGTGTTGTTCTGTGATTGTATTTTTTGTTCTTTTGTGGTCAGAAAAGGGAAAGTTAAATATTTATGCTTTTTTGCATTTATTTATGAGGTTTTTATACCTTAGCACATGGTTAATTTTTGTAAAGGTGCCATAGACATTGGAAAATTTATGTTTTCCTATAGTCTTATTCAGTAATCACCAGAGATATATGAAATCTAACTTTTCTACAATTCTATTCATGTCCTGAGAACTTTTTTTCTTATTTATTATTTTGTTAGATTTGCTTAGGTCTGAAAGGAAGACATTAAAATCTTAAAGTATTATAGATTTATTTTGGCTATTTCTCCTTCTAATTCAATTTTTTTCCCCAAGTACTGAAATGCTATGTAATCTGAGGCTTGTATAGTAAGTACCATAATTATTTCATTATCTGCAATGACTTGAAACATAATTATTTCTTTTAATCATGTGTATTTTTATTTTTGTCTTGTATGAAATGTGATTATTGCCCATTCTTTTCTGAATTCTTCTAAAGTATAATAATTTCTGTTCCAATCCCTCATTTTAACTATGTACATCTTCATGTTTGTAGTGTTTTTCCTTGTAAACCAAAAATTGCCAATTTTTTCTTTTTAATCTATTCTACTACCCTCATTGATTGTATAAGTGAATTCAATCAATTCACATTTAAATTTATTATATCAATTGTGTATTTATATCCATAATAATCTCTCAAGCTTTCTCCTTCCTTTCTCACCTGCCTTTCTTAACAAAGGAGAAGGAAGTTGAGAAGGAATAGAAATCTGATCAACACTAATGGTCTATAATTGAAGTCATCTATTTCTACTACTATGGTCCTTTTTATTCACCACAAATAGCTCTATATCTCTGCTTCTTGTACTTTCTTTTTCTACAATTTTAATGTGTATCTACACTAAATCATTGTGTCTATGACTCTTCATTATCCTTTTCAGGTAAGAGTTGTCACCTAGTAGAAGTCATCAAAGACATCTGTTACTGATTTTGGTTAAAAGTAGAGAGAAAGAGATCAGTGGAACAGGCTAGAAAAGAAAGAAACAGAAACAGTGGAATTCAATGACCCAGTGCCTGATAAACCAGAAAGTATGAATTACTTAGGAAAGAACTCCCTTTTTGATATAATCTTCCAGGAAAAGTAGAAAGTACTCTGGCAGAAATTAGGCTTAGATTAACAGCTTATACCACACTCCATGATACCTTCTAATGGACATGTGACCTTAATATTAAAGAACACAGTGAAAAAAAATTGGAAAAGCAGCAGAGCATATGTCACTCACAGGTATGGATAGGAGATGCATTCTTAACAAAACAAGGGATAGAGACAATTACAGAAGATAAAATAAACAACTGTGGTTATATCAAAATAAAAAGCTGTGCAAGAGAATTGGAAGTTGAGAGGATGCCCATCAATTGGGGAATGGCTGAGCAAGTTGTGGTATATGAATGTAATGGAATACTATTGTGCTATAAGAAATGAGAACAGGCTGACTTCAGAAAAACCTGGAAAGACTTGTGTGGTCTGATGCTAAGTGAAGTGAACAGAACCAGGAGAACGTTGTACATAATAACAGCCACGTTGTGCAATGACTAATATTGATAAAGTTAACCCTTCCCAGCAATACAAGGATCTAAGACATTTCCAGAGGCCTAGTGAAGGAAAATGCTATCCACATCCAAAGAAAGAACTATGAAAAACTGTGCAAATAAAATGAATGCCCTTAGCATAAGAAGGGAAATGGTAAAATGGGAACATGTTTATATCAAATTTCTCTGATAAGGGTTTGGTATCCAAGATATGTAATATTATATATTTATTTCTGTGCATATATCTCTATCTATCTCCACCTAGATATATGTATGTGGTTTTTTTTCAGTTGTTTTTCAGCCATGACCAACTCTTTATGATGTCATTTGGGGTTTTCTTGGCAAAGATACTGGAGTGGTTTTTCTTCTCCAGCTCATTTTATAGATGAGAAACTGAGGCAAACAGGGTTAACTGAAAACTAGTAACAACCATATGAAAGAATGCTCACTAATAATACAATGTGAATCACCCCAACCCTAAGGCTTGACCTCAAACCCGGCAATTGTTAAAGATAACAGAAAAATGGGCATAGTCAGTGTTGGAAGGATTATGGGAAGATAGGCATACTAGTACATTTTTGGTGGAGCTGTGAATAGGCACAACCATTTTGGAAAGCAATTTGGCATTATGCAAATAAAGTGACTAAAATATCCAGACCTTTGACCCAGAGATTCCATTATTGGGCTTATACCCAAAGAAGCCATCGATAATCATATACGCCAAAATATTTATAGCAGCACTTTTTATGATAGCAAAAAAAAAAAGGAAACAAATATCTTTGATGGAAACAAATTGTGGCACATAAATGTAATGGAATATTCCTGTGCTATAATAAATGATGAATGTGATATATACAGATAGATGTGGAAAGATCTACAGGAACTAATGCAGAGTGGAGTAAGCAGAGGCAAGAAAACAATAGCCACAAAGGCTATAGTAATGTAAAGGGAGTAATGTATAGTAATGTACACACATGCATGCACACATACACACAATTAGAAGTGAATGATCAACAATGTGAGGACCACCATAGCTTGAAAGGAGAGGTATGAGAAGGCCAGCTGTCCTCCACTCCTTGGCAGAGGTGGGGGCTCACAAAGGTTGTCCATTACATGCATTTCCAGAATTTTTCAGTGTATTGATCAGTTATGCTGATTTTTTTTAACTCTTTAACTCTTTTTCTTTTCTTCTTGGTGTCAGTAACTATTTGTTATATGTGATGGGTCTCTGGAGGGAGAGAAGAGGTAGACTGGAGGATATTATAGTGGTGTAAGCATTACAAAATATATCAATAAAATTTTACTTAAAAAAAGAGGAAAGTTATGAGACACCTCATCCCCTTACTGCTGCCTTCCTGTGTGTCAGTCAATAGGTGTTGATTAAGCACCTCCTACGTGCCAGGTGCTGTGCCAAGTCCTGAGGCTTCAAATGAAGACAAAAGGCAAGTCTGTATCCTCTTCTTACACACCTGTTTATGCAGAAGAATAAATTCCTCTGCCTTCCTTTTTCCTCTAGCGTGTTCCTGTGTGTTCCCCTTCCTTTCCTGTCTTACCCAGGACCCTTGTTTCTGTTACTTAACTCTGTGTATGATGATTGATGACCTCAGGGTCCTGAAGAAGTGCATTCTGGCTTCTCAGCCTATTAGAGAGGACATCACACACACACACACACACACACGTGCACACACAGACATGCACATACACACACCACACATGTATGCACATATGCTTCTCTCCCCTATTCTAAAACGTCAGCTTCTTGAGCATGGTTTCTGTTTCACTTTTGTCTGCATTTCTAGCACCCCGAAGATGCTGTAGAAGATGTAGTAAGTGCATAATGCTTGCTGCTGTGACTTGATTGGACTTGGAGATTGTTATTTTTGAAGTCTGTGCCTTCCTGCAAGGCCCACCTGAAAGGCAGGTGCCTCCTTTCTTGCCTCCTTTTGAGAAGTTTTAAACATCTCAAGGAACAGTCAGCCTCACTTGGAGCTCAAACTGCAGGATCTATTGCTCCACAAACTAGTTTGGGAGCCAGCCTCATTCATACAACGTGGTGCCAGGACCAAGCTTGTGCCCTGGGATTCAGCTCTCTATATGGCAGTTTGACTTTCCCATGGCAGGCAAAAATGAGGACCTGAAAATGTTAATAATAATAATGATGATGATGATGATGATGAGAATAATAACAACTAGCTTTTCTGTAGAACCTATGTGCCTGGGCACTGTGCTAAGTGCTTGACAAATATCTCATTTGCTTCTCACGATAACCACACACAAAGTAGATGCCATTATTATTTCCATTTTACAGAGGAGGAAACTGAGGCAAACAAGGTTAAGTGACTTGCCCAGTGTCACACAGCTAGTAAATATCTGAGGCCAGAAATGAACTCAGGTCTTCCTGACCTCACTCCCAGGTCTCTGCTCACGTATCTGCATATTCTACGTGAATGAAGAAAAGAGGACACACCTTTTGTCCCCGGTCAATGTGACTGGGTGGCCTGAAGATTTAGGCCGAGATAGAAGATTCAGTTTAGGGTGAACCAATGTCCTCCATCTCTTTGGAACCCATCCTTTCAGACTATCTTAAATGTAGTGTTGGTAGAATGCTGTCAGAGTGAGGGGCTGCTCTCACGGACCTGGCTGGCTGGGTCCCCACTCGTGGGGAATCACTCAGGGATCTCCATACCGATGGGAAAGGAGAAGCATCCCAGATGCACACAGAGGAGTTAGGGGGCAGCTTTGGGGAAGCAGGCCCTGGCACAAGGGGAGAGTGAGGAATTCAAGCTCAGTCCTGGAAGGAGCCAGAGGAACTGAGTGGCAGAGGTGAGGAGGGAGAGCCAGGGACGACCAGGGCCAAGATGCAGAGGGGGAAGGGAGGGGGCAGAGCTAGCTCCTCCTGACATCCTGTGGCCCTCAGGAAAGAATTGCAAGGTCTGGCCTCAGTGGCAGCCCTTTGCCTCAGCCCCCTCCACCCAACTCTGGCTTGTGGAACCCCAGGATCCATTTCCCCCTCGGACATGATACACTCTGGAGTCCTGCCTGGTATCTGGCACAGACTCAGTCCTTCACATAGATTTTGCCAGAGGGAAATGAAATTGTGGGCTGGGTGCAAGGGGTCTTTGGGCCCAGGAGAGGGTTGGGAGAGACAATGTCTTATGCTCCTCGTGCTGGCTGGGTCAGGCAGGCTCTGTGCGTGTGTTTGGAGGAAGATCGAAGCATCTTTGGAGCCCTTATGTAGAGCTTCCCCCCTTCCTCTGTGCCGCGGGTCATGGCTCACGCCGGGTCTGCCAGCATCCTGAGTGATGATGGGGGAGAGGCCTATTTCAGCGAAGAAGATTCTTGTTTGGGCAAAATCAGATTCCTTCAGGCCTTACTTACCAGATGCAGTCCAGAGCTCAAGATGCTGAGGAGCCCCAGGGTGCCCTTTCTAGCACCCTTGGGAGCTTCCTGTAGTCGGGGACTGTTTTTTATCTTTCTTTGTATCCTTAACCCTTAGTGCAGTATCTGGCACACAGTAGGTGCTTAATTAATGCAGACACCCACCATCTCTGAAGGCCGCACTCAGGGGCAGGTTGGGTTAGCTTAAACATAGGGATTGACAAACGCCTACAGAGTCAGGGCTTGCTGTCAGGGAGCTTTCTCCATCCCTCAGGCTATCTCCATGGGCAGAACCTTTCTCCACCCCACCTGACAGGGGTGAAAGATGGGGTTTCCGTGGAGGGATTAGCCTTGTCCTGCCTTGTCCTTCGGTGTAGAATGTAAGAAGTGAATCCGAGCTGTGGAGAGGCAGGACAGATCAGGCCTGTCCCAAAGCTGGTCGCGATGGCTTCCTTGGGAGGGAGCGAGGGGCCCTTCCCTGGAGGCCTTTGAGCAGAGGCTACAAGGCCACTTCTGAGGGGTCCTGCAGAAGGGGCTTCTTGCACTTGCCAGGGTGAATTTGATGCCTCTGCGATGCCTTTCAGCTCAGGGATTCTGAGATTTTGTGAAAACTGGTTTTCCCTCATGGAGAAAGTGACTTCTGCTCTCATCTCTAAGACCTTTGGGGCCCTAGTTAATCAGAAAAGGGGGGGTCCCCTGATCATCCCGAGTAGGCCCCAAGAGCCCCCAGGCCTGCCTGGCCCGCACTGCTCCTGACCAGCATTCCTTCAGAGCTGTCCACCTCCCCAGCGTTGGCTTAAGGCCAAGCCTGGGCCCTTCCCTTTGCCGTCTCCAGGAGTGCACGCACCCATCAGGGCTTCCCCGAGAAATTGAGCTGGACAGACCCTCGGCTGTACTTTGCCTCTCCAACTGCTAACCTCCCGGTGACTCTCGGCGGGGCTGGGGCCGGGCCTCCCTCTCTGAGGGAGCGGGCTCCTGGGGACGTGGTCAGGTCAGGGAGTGGGAAGGGGGACACGCACATTTATGTGCTTCTGATGTGCGAATAGAGGACGGTTCCCTCCGCCTTCTCCTTTTGTTTCCCTGGACTTGATGAATGCCTGGGGAAGTGGCTAAAACGCAGACACTCCGCGCCGGTGTTTGGAAGTGGGCATACCTGCCCTGGCGGCTGCGGGTGTGGAGGGAGGCCGGCGGTCCTGGGGTGCCACTCAGCAGGCGGAGGAGGGGGTCAGGCTGAACCCCCATAGCCTCGGCTCGAGCCTGGAGTGTGGCCGGAGCTTGATTCGAGCTACATTCCTTTATCCCAATGACCGGTTCTCCATAATTGGTGAAGAAAAATGTGTAAATGCTTCCTGCTGCCCATGGGGGCGCAGGTCGGCTTGCTTTGACCCAGTGCCACGTAACTGGGGGAGGGGAAGGGAGGCTGAGTGGGCTCGGAGGGAGGTGAGGTTCAGGAGGTAAGGACACTTTCATCTCCAGGATGGCCACTTGCACCCAGCCTGGGATAGAAACCCAGAGAGACCGGCGTCTGAATTGCAGAGGGTCCGTGGTGGCCCAGGTGGGTGGAGGGAACACCCCCCTGACGGCATCACAGACCTCGAAGCTTTGACTCCAATGGGAGATGTGCAGCACTCGGGTCAGAGGCCTGAGTTCCAATCCCGGTGCTTGTGTCGCCTTGTGCACTTACTGACTTGACCTCAGTTTCCTCATCTGAAAAATGAGAGGGTTGATTGAGGTGATCTCTAGGATCCCGCCCATCCCTAAGTCTAAGAACTGTGAATTGCTAGGCCCTGGGAGGAGCTGGAAATGGGATCCTTACGTATCCATCATCTCTGTCCCAAGCAGCTTCCATCTTGTCTGGCTGCGGAGGTCTCTCCAGGCTCAGTTCACTGGCTTCTCCTTATTCCAGTCATGGGACCACCTGTCCCCCATGCCTGGCATGCACCCCTTCTTCACCTCAGGCTTACCTTCCTTTAGGGGTCATCTCAAGCACCTCTCCCTATACTTTCCTACTCCCCCTGCTTGTAAGCACATCTCTACCCCATCATATATTTTGTCCTGATTCCTCTCTGCCTGTTCTCCTCCCCATTAGAGTGACTAGGAGACAGCGACTGTTTCCTTCCTGTCTCTGTGTGCCCGGCACTCAGTCAGGTCTGACCCATAGTAGGCACTTACTCCATGATTCTGAGATGAATGAATGAGTAGGGACTCTTCGGTTCCTCAGGATCCATGTTTCCATCTCTGTGAGTGACAAGCAAAGATCGTAGGGATTGCTGGCTGGCTGGTTGCCTCCATGCCAGAGACCCCAGACTGCCTTGACTCAAGCTTGTCCTTCAATGATGGTCATTCAATCCGAAGCAGAGCCTGCCTCAGGGAACCTTCCATCATGGGGGGCCTTCCAGACCTGATACGTCACTGGAATAGCCTTTGATGACCCCCTCTCACCTCTAAACCAGGAGGTGATTGGGTGAAGGGGGCCATAGCAAGGCCACAAGGAAGGATCCTGTGATATTGCCCCAGCAATCACAGCAGGGGCAAATTTTCAAAGCACTTTACACGTCTCACCTGTCCTCACAACCCTGAGAGAACCACGTGGATGTGTGTCTAAGACAGGGGTGTCAACCTCACAGAGAAACATACTTAAGGATCCCTACAGCTACAAATTGACTGGAAAACCACCTATTAACCTTAGCTGTTTCATTGCATTTTTATTTATTTTCTTAGCTATTTACCAAATACATTTAAATCAGGTTTGGCCTATACTAGGGAGTATCGTGGGGCTGACTGTGGCCTGTCTGATGCCTTTGCTCTAACACGCACAAAGAGGAAAGAAAGGTCAACGCCTTCTGGGCCACCAGGAGGAGGTGACTTTGGGGCTGGGCCTTGAAGGATAGAGTTGATCCTGCTCCATTTCCCTGCTTTTGTCTCAGAACCTTTCTTCTCTTCCTCTCTATCCCAATGTGGTCTTTTCAACCTGCTTCTTTTTATCCTTCCCAGATAAATTCGTCATCAGTATTTGCTATTTCCCACCCAATGGCTTCCTAGGCCTTTGGGTAGGCTGGTTAAGGTGGGGTCGTTGTGACCTCCCTCTAGAAACCCTAGAGTGGTTCATCGGGAGGTGGGGATCTGAGTTTGTGGTGAGGCTCAGTTACCATCTCCTGAAGTATCTGGGTTCCCATTCTCTATCCACCGTGTTTGTTTCTTCTTTCGGAGCAAAATCAGCAATGAAATCCACCTAACCCTTCCCAGCTAAAATGTCACTGCCTACAGGAAGCCTTCCTGGAGTCTTTTCATTCCAGCGCCTTCCCTCCAGTAATTTTTTCCTGATTTGTCCTGCCTGTGTTTGGACATAGTTAAATTAAGTAAGGTAAATACGCTGTTTCTCCAGTTACACTAAGAGCCTGTTGAGAGCGGGACTAGGTGTTTTGTTTGTTTATTTGTTTTTGATCTCTTTGTAACTCCAGCCTTGAGCGCATGGCTGACACCTAGGAAGTATTTAATAATACTTAATTTAATTTAATAATACAAGCTTGCTGCTTGACTTGAGCCTGGAGGCTGTCAGTCAGTTACTAAACATTCATTAAGCTCCTACTATGTGCCACACTAAGCCTGGGGTGTAAATATGAAAAAGAAAGACAGTCTCTGCCTTCACGGAGCTTACAATCTAAGGAGAGAAGACACCACACAAAGTGAGCTGCGGGGCTGGGGCACAGTGGAGGCCAGGCCTAAGGAGGGCTTTGGGGAAATGAGGAGGGGGCTGGCCTAGCTTGGGCTTCGGCAGGAGCTCTCAGCCAGAGGGCACTGAGGGTACTTAGAAGGTGTGAGCACCAAGGCTGGCCACCATGAGAGGGAGGGTGTCCTTGGGCGCCATGATGGAGCTGAGTCTGAAGGTGTGCGGCTGAGGGGATTCTCTGCCTTGGTAGAGCAAACAGGAGCTAACCAGGAGTAAATGAACACTGCCTTCTCCATCCTCATCTTTTCATCTCTTCTAAGCAGAATTGCTGTCCTTTCCTGGATCTGACCTTTCTTCCCAGCCACGTCACCAGGTCCCTCTTGTCTTCATTAGCATTTGTCCCCTGGGGCTTATCACCTGTTTCAGGGGCCTGTTTGTGCCAGCTGTGGAGGGCCCACAAGAAACCACGCTTGGAGAATCCAGTCTCGAGGAGTCTGCGTTCTGGGTCAGCAGGGCACAGTCAGCTTCCTCTGTCCTCGGCTGGTTCTCTGAATGTTGGTCTTCTTGCTGGCACTGTCCTGGAGAGCATCTCCTTAGGGATGCTGGGCTCAGGACATCTGACACCTGGCCAGCCTTTGCTCAGCTGCTGGCCAGGCTGAGTCTCTAGCTCTGGGCTATGGCCCGTAACCTGCCTGAGAAGCAGGAGAGAGAGACCTCAGGCAAAAAGGCCTTGGAAAACATAAAGAGGAGGGGGTGAGGAAGGAGGCACCCTCCTTTCTTGGGGATGATGGCCATGGGGTGACCTGGAGCTGGGGGCCTCCTAGCAGGGATGGTGAATCTTCACACCAGGCAATGCCAGCCCTGAGCCTGCCGGGCCTTCGGATTGTCTGCTGGACAGAGGAAAGAGCCCAGAGTAATGCCTTCCAGACTCCCTTGGACAGCGTATGTCCAGAGCCCCATCACTTACCAACCTACCGCTGCTGACAGGCCTCCAGCCATGCGAAGGCAGATGTGGGAGAGAGTGCGACCATTCTGTGCTGGCATAGGCCCATGCAGAGATAGACATGAGGGCAGGCGGGGGCACACGCAGGGTGAAGGGCACCCGGGGCAGGGAGAGGCAGAGACAAACGGGCCGTGCCTGGCTTCTCCCAGCCTGGCCTGGGCTGCCTTCCAGCAATAACACTTTGCCCTGATTGTGGACGTTTGGGGAATTCTTTTCTTATGCTCTGACTGGTTGCCCGAGCCGCCCTCGCTTTTTTCCACCCTAAAAATAGCGGATGAAAACAGTTGCCATCTGAGTCACCTAGCAGGAGATTTTAACTCATGAAGTCCTGGAGTTGGACCTGGGTAAATTCTGGCCATGGCAGCAGGATAGAGCTGCTGGCCGTCCTAACGGCCTGTGCCAGCCAGAATGAGGGCACTGGGTGCCACACACATACACAGACACACACTCACCCATGCAATCTTTCTACCTCTCTGTTTCTCTGTTTCCATCTCTTTCTTTGTCTCTGTATCTCTGTCTCTATCTGTTTCTCAGTCTCTCTCTTTCTGTCCCTGTCTGTCTGTCTGTCCGTCTATCTCTCACACACACACACACACACCCACACACCCACACCCATACACCCACACACACTTCCACAGGTCACCATTTTGGAACACATTCGTACCTGTGAGCCCTTTCCTCCATTCTGACTCCTCCCCTGCTCTGGGGTTGGCCTGGTGCTGGGCTCAGCGAGGGGGCATACTCAGGTATGTTGGCTGTGGTTTCTGCCCTCCAGAAGCTCCCCATCTACTTGGGCAGACCTGACAGTCTCCCAACCAGGAAACAATCAGAAAATGTGAAGGTCACAGAGAGGTGGCGGAGAATGGATAGAGGTGGGGGGCCCTCCACCCATAAGAAGGCCCCGGTTCTACCAGGGATAGGCAGAGACTCCCATACATAGCCCAGCTCTCGACTGGGAATAATCACTTAGCCCTTCTCAGCCTCAGCCCCTGATCTGTAAAATGGGGATTGTGATACCCAGGGCATTTGGGAGGCCCAAATCCAAAGCCGTATAGAAGGTGCTTTGAGAACTTTAGAGGACTGTTATCACACCATATCATAGTACACTCCGCATACTATTTGGTATAAAATCTGGCTGTCGTGACTATGATTATCATTGTACTCTCCCTGGCAGAAGGGGACCAGAAATACTAACGAGCAGACAGGACTGGTCAGAATTTTTCTGGAGTCTGCTGGATTTTCCCTGGCCCCGGAGCCTAAAGGGAGCCTTCTGGACAGGCTCAGAGTAGCTCCCAGCCCCGAGGCCTTGTTCATAGTAGGTGCCTACGAAATGGTGCTTGGACTGGATCTTGTGGAATTGGGTGGCACGGGTGAGGGTGTTACCTGGGGACGGTATCTGGGATCAGGGCAACAGGTTCAACATCTGGCTGTGCTGCCTCCTCGCTGTGTGATTGGCCACGAGGTTGCTCCCTTCTCTGGGCCTCAGTTTCCTCATTTATCAAACACAGGCATTGCATTCCACAACCTCTGAGTTCCCCTTCCTACCACACGTCCTGCCCCGGTCTGTCTCTCTGTCTCCACCCCCATACCCTTGTGGTGCAGCCCTGTGACCACTGGAGGGCACTCCAACACTATGCTCTGTCTGCCAGACCCCTAGGCTTCCTCCCTCCTGTGCTCAGTTTTAGCTTTGTCCCTGCTCCAGGCCAGGGAGCAGCCCCAGACGCGGCCAAGAGCCCGGGGTGGTGCTCGGGAAGCGGGCTTAGGGCGATACACCCACTGGGGGTACATATTCAGGCATCATCAGGAAGGCTGGGCTCAGGTCTGGGCACCTGGCTTTAAGCTTTAGGAACGAGGCGGCTAAGGCAGAGAAAGCCCAGAGGAGGCAGCCAGGAGGGGCAAGGGCCTTGAGTCTGTGTCGGAGGAGGATCCGTTAAAGGAACCGGGCACATTTAGCCTGGGCTTGGGGAATGATGGCTGGCAAGGCCCTCCTTTGGCAGAGGGAGGGCTCAGGCTCATTCTGTTTGACCCCAGAGGGCAGAATCAGGGCCGTTGGGGAGTCATGGAGAGGCTGATGGAGCATGAGGGCAGGAGAGATTTCCTAGAACAAGTATGTCCCAGTGTGGAAAGGGCAGCTTCCGAGGGCTTGGTGTGAAGGTTCATGAGCCTCCGCTGGGTGGCTACCTAGAGGGTGGCTTACGTTGTAATAGGGATTCCTGGTCATCCCCTTTCCATCACTAATACAAATACTGGGCAAGACAGGCATCTGCGGACCAGGGACTGACCGGGGTCCAGACCCAGGACTGTGGACATCTCTAATGGGAGGAAGGCAGCCTGTTCTGGCTCCCTTTGCCCATGTTAGGGGCCGCTTTTGCTTTTTCAGGGCCATTGATGTGGGAATGAGGTTTGTGACATGGCCACAGTAATGGGCCAGAAGCCTTCCAGATGGTGAGACAAGTGGAGAAGCTGGGAGGATGCCCCCTCTGTGAGCAGAGCTAGTCTGGGGTGGGGTTGGTGAGGGAGGAAAGGGGAGCTTGTCACTGAGCTTGGGATCATTCTCCATGTAGGGGCCCCCCAACAACACCTCCACCCGTCTAGACAGGCCCCTCTGCCTCCTTTTTGTCCTCTTGGTCAGGGAAGGAGCCCTGGTTTGGGAGTCAGGGCCTGGCTTCCATCTTGTTTCTGTTATTTATTCACTGTGTGACCTTTACTAAGAGACCTCACTGTCAGAGAGGGGTTGGGCCAGATGATCTCAGGAGTTTGTCCCATCATTCTCTCCCGTGATCTTGAAGTTGTCCTAACTTTCAAGGAGAGAAGAAAGGGGACAATTGCTATGGGTTCCCTTCTTGTTCTTCTCAGGGTCAAGAAAGGGATGTCACTTGACCATGGCTGCCCATGGGATTCCCACCAGGTCCTGAGATTTCTAAGTCAGGGCTCCTGAAGCCCCTGTTTGTAGCTTCCCCAGGCCTGATGGAGCCAGTTCAGGATGGATGACCCGCCTGCTCTCCCCTCAGATCCATCAGGGAGGTGGACTGGGACATCAGCCTGGCTCCTTCTTCTCATCTGGGCCCTTGTGGACGACTCAAACTCAGGCCCCCATTCTCAGAAGTGGCCTTCCCTCTGGACAGTGTCACCAGCTAAAGTTGGAAAGTGAAAGCCCAGCCCCCCCCCACTCCCTGCCCTCCTCCTCTCCCCACTGCTGAACAAGACCCTTTGGGTCCAAACCAAGATTGGACATCTTTTCTCAGCTCAGAGATACTGGGAGATCCACCCTGGGCATCACTCCTGCTCTGCCCTGCCCTTGTGGGCCGGCAGATTGGCAGTGGTTTTGTACAGAGCTATACTGCTGGCTGAGGGAAAGAGTGTCCCCCAGGGGCCTCAGCATCCCTGTCCAAGGTGCTGTGTGGCCTCAGAGGGGACCTTATCCTCTGGTTGTCAGCTTCTTCCTCGTAACATGTGAGGCATAGAGTGCATGTTATCTGAATTTTCTCGCAGCTTGGATGCTGTCTGATGTTCTCTATTGTCATCTCATGTTCTACATTCTCAGGGCCCTCTCAGTTCAGACACACACATAATCAGAGACACAGAGAGATGTGTGTGTGTGCATGTGCTTGCTGGCAGCTGGGGTGCTCTGGTCATTTCACTTTTTCAGAGACAGCCCTAGGGACCATTCTGTCCAGTGAGGTCTCCACAGCAAATCCTGGGCACCGGAGACCCACCTTGGCCCTCGCTTTCCTTTCTGTGCAATGGGGAGAATACGACCCTCCCTCTATCCTAGAGCTGCTGCCCACATTTAGGCCCTCCAGGGTTGGGAGCTCATTCTCACTCTTGTAACTTTGGACCCTGGGATAGGGGAACTGGGGAAACCATCCCTGCCCCTGAGGCCCAACCCCTTCCTCAGGCCCTTTAACCTTTACCCAGCCCCTGGCCAGATCCTCACAACTGTCCAGAACACAGGGAGGGCAGGGCTGATTAAGCACAGTTTGTACGGGGGAAACTCTCCCAGAGGAAGAAGGGGCTTGCCCGGACGTCCAGTGGCAGAGCGGGCCTGAGAACCCAGGCCCCCCAGTTCCCAGCCCATGCTATCTCCATTGGGCCACCCAGCCTCTTCCTCAGCCCTTTGCTATCAGTCTCCACAACAAAAGTGACCCTGGGTGGACAGATGGACGTGTGAGAGCAGCCATGGGGATCGCTCTGTCCCACCAGCTGAAGTTTGTTTATTTCTGCATCGCCCATGGAGATGAGCTCCTGCTGACTGAGAGGACAGCAATGCTTCTGAAGGAGGCAGCCGGCGGGGCTTTGCCTCCAAATTTGGTGAAGTTTCCCTTCTTCCCTAGCTATGCCTTGGGGACCAATTAGGAGATAAGGCCGGCAGCTGGAGGCCGACCCGAGGCCTCACGCGATGTCCTCAGGCCTCCCTGTCTGCAGCCAGGGCTCCTAGGTGAACAGACCAGGAGACTCAGCATGCAATCCTTGGGTATATGGCAGCCATGCAGCTGGGACCTGATCATGGGACCGAGTCCTGGAGTCCCAGAACTGCCAGGCTTTGGCTCAGGCTCGGGGTGGGCTTCAGAAGAGGAGGAGCCCCACAGCCACACAACTGACCCTCTGAGGTCTCCTTGGCCACACAACTGACCATCTGACCTCCGCTCACACACACCCTGAGGCTGGATGGAGCCATTGTAGGGAGGCTTACAGGAGACATCTTCTCCCTAAACCAGCCTAATCTTCCTGTTTTATGGATGAAGAAAGTGAGGGCTAAAGATGGCAATCACCCATGGGTGTGCATAGAATTGTCTCAGATTTGGGTCTGGAACCCAGGTCTCCTGACTTCCCCATCCATGGCCCTTCCCTTGCACCCTTCTCTGTGCAAATGGACCATTACTCTCTACCCCCAGGCAGAGCAGTCCTTAGATGTCCGGAGGGGCCCCACTGGCATTGGAGAGGGTGATCCTGGCCCTTGTCTCTGGGGGGAGTGTGGGCAGGGTGCTAAGAGGCGCCATTAGAAGGAAATCTCTATGTCCAGGGAGATTTCCACACACCAGACGATGGACCAGTGACTCCAGACCACGATGGAGACAACAAGGGCTCTCTAGACCTTCAGCTGTTCTTTTAATTAATGGTTTGAACAACAATAATAGCAACAACTAGCATTTTGTATGGTGTGCTAGAGTTTACAAAGGCCTGTATACACATACACATACATATACACATACACATACACATACACATACACATACACATACACATACACATACACATACACATACATATATATATATACTTATACATATACATATACTTATACATATACATATACTTATACATATACATTTAATACACATACACATACACATACATATACATACACATATACATATACATACACATATACATATACATATACATATACATATACATATACATATACATATACATATACATATACATATACATATACATATACATATACATATACATATACATATACATATACATATACATATATATACATATACATACATCTACACATACATATACACATACACCTACACATACGCACATGTACACACAGTACATATACATACACACACACACATACACACATGTACACACATGTACATATACATATACATATACATACACATACATACACATACACACATACACATACACATACACATACACATACACATACACATACATATACACATACATATACATATACATATATATACTTATACATATACATATATATACTTATACATATACATATACTTATACATATACATATACTTATACATATACATATAATACACATACACATACACACATACACACACATATACATATACATATACATATACATATACATATACATATACATATACATATACATATACATACATCTACACATACACATACACATACACCTACACATACGCACATGTACACACACGTACATATACATACACATACACACATAAACATACACACATGTACATATACATACACATACACATACATATACATATACACATATATACTTATACATATACATATAATACACATACACATACACACACATACACATATACATATACATATACATATACATATACATATACATATACATATACATACATCTACACATACACATACACATACACCTACACATACGCACATGTACACACACGTACCTATACATACACATACACACATGTACACACATGTACATGTACATATACATACGCACACACACATACACATACACACACACACACATATACATATACATATATATTCGCATACACATACACATACATATACATATACATATACATATACATATACATATACATATACATATACATACTTATACATACACATACAATACACATACACATACACACATATACATATACATATACATATACATATACATATACAACATATACATACACATATACATATACACATACACTACACATACACCTACACATACGCACATGTACACACACGTACATACACACATACACACATGTACATATACATACACATATACATACATATACACATACACATACATATACATATATATATACATATATATATATATACTTATACATATACATATACTTATACATATACATATACTTATACATATACATATAATACACATACACATACACACACATACACATACACATATACATATACATACACCTACACATACGCACATGTACACACACGTACATATACATACACATATGCACATGTACACATATGTACATATACATACACATACACATATACACATACATACACATACACATATACATATACATATACATATACATATACATATACATATACATATACATATACATATACATATACATATACATATACATATACATATACATATACATATACATATACATATACATATACATATACATATACATATACATATATATACATATACATATATATTTGCATACACATACACATATACATACACATACTCATATACACACATATACATACACATACACATATACACACATATACATACATATACATACACATACACATACATACACATACACATACACACATATACATACACATACACACGCATAAACATACACACACATATAAACACACACATATAATATATACACATACACATGCATATACATATGCATATACACATACACACATACAAAGACACATACACATGCATATGCGCGTGCGCACACACACACACATACACACACACACACAACCTCCTTTGGATGAGGCTGTGAAGCCCAACATGGCAGGTCCCTCCATAAGCTAGAATGATGGGTTGAATAAAGTTAGCTCCCCTGAAATGTGCCAAACAGCTGATGCTCAGGTTCTTCTTTCTTTTTTGGGGGGCCAGGGAAGGCATTCAGGGTGAAGTGACTTGCCCAGGGTCACACAGCTAGTGCGTATCCAAGGCTGGATTTGAACTCAGGTACTCTTGAGTCCAGGGCTGGTTCTCTACCCACTGTACCATCTAGCTGCCATTTCCACTTGGGTTTTTGTAATCAGCTTCCATGACTTGAGAGGGTGGTGAAGGCAGCATCTTATTGGAAAGAAGTCCCTGGATTCCGGGGGTGGGGGTGGGGCTCAAGCTCTGTCACATCAGGGGCATGGGGTGGTAGCCCCCAGCAGCCAGCCCAGGCTCAGAGTGCTTTGGGAGAGGCTTAGGGTCCAGAGGGAAGGAGGCATATTCCTCCTGCCCTGTGCCATGCTCAGAACACCCCCGGAGCAGTGTGGTCAGAGCTGGGTACCCCATTTTAGCAGGGACGTTGACAAGCTGGGAGCAGGTTGGGGGGCAGGGTGGGGAAGGGCCTTGAGACACGCCATACTATATCGGGTGGAAGGAACTGGGAATGTTGGGCTTGGGGAAGAGAAGGCTGCAGAGGGGGCAGCAGGACATGGGAGCTGTGTTCAAATGTCTCAAAGGCTGTTATGTTTAGGAGACAGCAGACTGTTCTCAAGCGACCAGAGGGCGGATCCAGGAACAGTGGGGTTTCTCTGCAGAAGCAGATTTAAACTTGCTAACCCTGAAAGCTGTCCCCCGTGGAAGGGGCAGGGCCCGCTGCCAGCCCCTCCCCTTGGAAGCTGGATGCCCTCTCTTGGGGCTGTTAGCCCAAGGATTCCTTTGGTGGATGGCTTGGGCTTAGGCTGAAGAGGTCTCTTCTTTCCGAGCTGCTAACTAGGATTCTGTGACTCTTCCCGACTGAATTCGGCCTCTTTGATGTGGTCCTGCATTTAAGGCTGTTGGGAACCAGACTTTGGGTTACTGGTATGTGGAGAGGGCAATGCTATCTCTCTGCCCAGGCTCAGGACGACCTCAGTCACTGGGTAAACAGCAATTTGAACCCCTGGAGTTGGACCAGGAGTGGGCGAGGGCCCTGCGCCATTCAAATAAAGGTGTCTCTTTCTTCTGGCCCTCCTCCTGCTTCCTTGATGAAAAATGCCAGGTTCTGGGCGGCTGAGACTCCAGACTCTCCCAGCCAGTTCATCTTTAGAGACACAACTGTTTTATGGGCTTCCTGGGAGCTGCCCTAGATTCCAGCTTCCGTCAGCGGCGACCCGGCCGGGCACTCAGCCTCAGCATGGCTTGGGACCACTCGCCACGTCTTTGATACACCTCGGACATCTTGAGACACTTAGGGGGTGCGCTTCCAGACCATTGAGGGGGGACCGGCTAGGCAGCTCTTGATCCTGGACTGACACAGGCTGCAGCCTGCCCGCCTGCCCCCGGCCCAGGGAGCACCAGCTCAGAAATCACTCTGAAACCCCCCAGACTCAAGGGGATTTTGGAAAATCTCGTTTTTCAGTGTTTCTTCCAGTATTGTTATTTCCAAGTTTGGGGCTAAAATGGCTTCCCCCACATTTTCTTCCAATATATTTAAAATATCTTTAGACGGAGAGCCACAGGCCTTGGCTTCTAAATGCCAGAAGGACGGACAGCTCCATGACACTAAAGCAGGACTTGAAAAGGATGAAAAATAAATCTGTTTTCATGGCTGAACTATAGCAAGGCACCAACCATCTAGTAGAGGCCTGGGACTGCTGGGGTGGGGGCAGGGTGGGGCTGAAGGAGCTGAAATTCTACTGGGAGGAGGAGGGGGTGGCAGGTCACTTGAACAGTGATGTGAATGCTGAGTCTGTACAGCGTGGTACCGGCTAATTGAGAGAAAGAGACAGACTCAGAGAAAGACAGAGAGATACAGAGAGAAACAGAAACAGAGAGACCGAGACAGATGCACAGAGGCAGAGAGACAGAAACAGTGAGGAAAGAGACAGAGACAGACACTGAGACAGAGAGAAAGAGGGAGAAAGGGAGAGAGACAGGAGAAATAGCTGGGGTATCAGGCATGTTCCTGGAGGAGGGGTCCCAGAGCCCAGCTGGGATTCTAGGACCCTAGGTGAGGATGCACCACCTGTCTCTCAGCTGCACCACCCTCCTTGCTCTACTCTCGTCTCAGGGTGTTCATCTCTGTTTGCCTTTTTGGTTTGCTCTGCCTGCAAGGCTCTCACTTCACTCCTATCTCGTGGAATCTTTGGCTCTTTCAGTCAGTCAGTCAACAAACATTTATTGAGCACCTACTGTGTGCCAGCACTGGGCAAAGCACTGGGTATACAAAGAAAAGAAAAAGACATCCCCTGCCTTTGAGGAGTTTACAATCTAAGGGGGGAGGAAATATGCAAACAGCTTGACACAAATGGGCTACAGAGGATCCATTTGACACAATCTGCAGGGAAGGTACTGGAAGACGGTGGGGAAAGGCTCTTTGTAGAAGGGGATTTTAGCTGGGCCTTGAAGGAAGCCAGGGGCAGAAGGAAGGAGGGAGCCTCCCCCTGTGCCTGGGAGAGAGCCAGGAGAAATCCCAGGGTCAGGAGCTGCAGGGTCTCGTTCAAGGAGCAGGTGGGAGGCAGAGTCATCGGTCATGAAGTGCAAGGGTGTGAGGTGAAAGGGAGCTGCTTCACAAAGGGTTTTGAATGCCAAACCATGAGTTTTGTAGGAGATCCTGGAGGCCATGGGAAGCCACCGGAGTTTGAGTGGAGGGTGTGTGTGTGTGTGTGTGTGTGTGTGTGTGTGTGTGTGTGTATACATTGTATATGTGTGTATTTGTGTATGTGTGTATGGTGTATGTGTGTGTACATCGTGTATGTGTGTGGGTGTGTGTAATTGTGTGTGCATGTGTGTAATTGTGTGTGTGTGTGACAGATCAGACCTGTATTTTAGGAAAAACTCTTTGGTGGCTGATGGAGGCTCTCCTGGAGTGGGGAGGGCAGAGCCTCCGCAGGTGTGAGGTGGAGGGGGAATGGACCTGGAGGCAGGGTCCAGGGACCCTTCACGAGGCCTCCAGCCCCTTCCCTCTGATGCTGTGTCCGCTTCGTCTCGGCCCCATCACCTCTCTGCTGCCTCCTTCGTTAGAACGTAAGCTCCTCGCGGGTAGGGCTCACCTTTCGTCTGCATTTGTCTCTGCAGCACTGAGCACAGAGCCTGGCGCGTGGTAAGGGCTTAATGAATGCTTGTTGACTTGACTTGTTGTTCAGTTGTGAGTTGCCTTGACCACACATTTTCTTCATATGCTTAATAAACACGCGTTGAGTGATTGATTCCAGACGCGGAGGAGCAGCGCAAAGGCGTGGGGGCAGCGCTGCCCCGGAGCCAACACGCTCGGGGTGTCTCCTCCCCCTGCTAGGAGCTTCCCTGGGCTTTGGGGGCGGGGCCACGTCTCACTGACCTTTGTCGCTTCCCCCTTTGCCCTGCCCGGGATCCTAGGTGCTCTGCCTTGTGGCATGAAGAAGAAAAGGACTTTAAATGCGGCAAGAGCTTGACAGAAGTATTGAGAGGGAGGAGGGCGATGGGAAGGAGGAGGAGAAAGAAGAGGAGGAGGAGGATGAGAGGGGAATGAAAGAAAAGGGGGAGGGAAGGAGAGAAGAGAAGGGGGAGGAGGAGAAGGAAGGAAAGGAAGAGGAAAAGAGAGAGGAGAAGGGGAGGGCAGGGTTTGCCTATTAACGTCAGTGTGAAAGGAGGACTCCACACCCCTCAAAGGAGGAAAGGAACTAACCTAGGCACTTCTCCCTTTATCAGGTGGGAAGGAATCAGTTAGTCGATCAAAGCAACAAACCAGGTGTGAACAATTCCTAGTCAGCTCTATTGAGTCGTTTAGGAAAAGCAAGGGCACAAACTACTTATAAATTGATTGAAAGTCCTGACCCCCAGCCCTGATATTTTGGGAGACTGAAGAGAATCAGGTGTCCCCAGTGGGTCTTAGATAGAACAGCCCCCACTTTGTAATCCAGCCAAGTCCTGGAGAGGGAATCACAGGTGTGGGGAGTGGAGGGAGAGGGATAGGCTCTCTATTCTCCCCACTTTGACCAGAAGATGACAGAATTGTGAAATTCGGAATGTTTGCTGTTTTGACTTCCTGTTGCTCTTGGTAGCAGGGTCAGAGGATGCTGCTGGCAGTATTTGAATCCTTGGCTGAGGATAGATTCTCTTTTTAAAAATTAATTTATTTTGATTTATCAACAATCACTTCCATATGATTGAGTTTAAAATTTTTCTCCCCTTCCTCCCCACCACCCTCCCCAAGACGGCGCACAATCTGATATAGGCTATATGTATACAGTCCTATTAAACATGGTTTCACATTAGTGACATTGTAAGTAAGAATTAGAATCAATAGGAGGAACCACCAAAAAGAGGAAAGAAAACTGAACCAGAGAGAAAAAAATGAGCAAATAGTATGCTTCAATCTGCATTCAAACTCCATAGTTCTTTCTTTGGATGTGGATATCATTTTCCATCATGAGGCCTTTGGAATTGTCTTAGATCCTTGTATTGCTGGGAAGGGTTAACTTTATCAATATTATTCATTGCACAACATGGCTGTTATTTTGTACAACGTTCTCCTGGTTCTGTTCACTTCACTTAGCATCAGACCACACAAGTCTTTCCAGGTTTTTCTGAAATCAGCCAGTTCATCATTTCTTATAGCACAATAGCATTCCATTACATTCATATACCACAACTTGTTCAGCCATTCCCCAATGGATGGGCATCCTCTCAATTTCCAATTCTTTGCCACCACAAAAAGAGCTGCTATAAGTATTTTTGTACATCTGGGTCCTTTTCCCATTTGTATGATCTCTTTGGGATACAGCCCTAGAAGTGCTATTGCTGAGTCAAAGAGTATGCAATTTTTTTTTATAGCCCTTTGGGCATAGTTCCAAATTGCTCTCCAGAATGGTTGGATCATTTCACAACTCCACCAACAATGCATTAGTGTTCCAATTTTCCCACATCTTCGGCAACATTTATCATTTTCTTGTTTTGTCATCTTGGCCATTCTGATAGGTGTGATGTGGTACCTCAGAGTTGTTTTGATTTGCATTTCTCTAATCAATGATTTAGAGCATTTTTTTCACATGACTATAGACAGCTTTAATTTCTTCATCTGAGAACTGTCTGTTCATATCCTTTGACCATCTATCAATTGAGGAATGACTGGCATTCTTATAAATTTGACTTAATTCTCTATATATTTTAGAAATGAGGCCCTTATCAGAGACACTGGTTGTAAAAATTCTTTACCAGTTTTGTGCCTTCCTGAGGAGAGACTCTCTGAGAGCCCAGTGGAAAGCTACATACACAGAAGGGGAGCTGCTTGAAGACTCCACAAAGGAAGGAAAGGATGACCATGAATTACCCTCTGGCCCCATGTGCTCCCTAAGCCTGAGCCCACTTTACCCTGAACCCCAAGCATTTTTGTGGAGAGGGCTTTCCAGACTCTTTTTTTGGGGGGTGAATGTTTTGTGCCGTGTTCTTTTTGTGCTACCTTAGCAAATATCCCTTGTAAAAGTTAATGAAGGCTTATTGACTGATAATCAATGGGGAACACACTGGACGGGGGCTCATGAGGGCTGGTACTAGGAACACTTCTCCCCCAGACCCTTCAGGATTACCCCTAGAATCTCAAGATAGTAGGAGCTCCCCTCTGAGGCCCCAACATGCCATTACTAGTGAGAACTGGCGAAGCAGGCCCACAGAGGCAGTTACCTAAGACAAGAAACATGCAGTATGCTCATCTCATACTTCCCACCATGAGATCAATCTTCTCTGTTTTTATCAACCACTTTATGATGAAGCTAATGTTAACCCCTATTGACGTGAGTCCTTGGACTCCTTTGGCAGGCTGGAAGAAGACATAGACGCCTATTCAGGGATACATGAGATAAAATATATACATGGAACTCCAAAGGAAACCAGTTATAGGGAAATGCAATTATCAAATATATATTTTTATTTTATTTTATTTTTTTTGGTGAGGCAATTGGGGTTAAGTGAGTTGGCCAAGGTCACACAGCTAGTGAGTGTAATGTGTCTGAGGCCAGATTTGAACTCAGGTCCTCCTGACTCCAAGGCTTTATCCACTGTGCCACCCAGCTGCCCCTTCAAACATATATTTTATAAGTCCTCAGATCCCTGGCCACAAATGCCTTGAAACTCGGGAAAATGAGACTTGGCTATGGGAAGGATCCCAGATCTTGGGCCCTCACAAAGCCAGGGGCAGTCAACCCTCTTCTACTCCCTACCCAATGCTCTGTCCCCTACATCACTGCTTCCTGGTCAGAACCCCAGGATTTCAGAGCCTGAGGGGAGCTCAGAGGCCATCCATTCAACCTGCTCAAAAAGCATTCCCTTTCACAGGTGGCTGGTGATTGACTCCTCTTCCTGAGTGCAAACATTTACTAGCTTCATGACCCTGGGCAAGTCACTTAAGCTTGTTTACCTCAGTTTCCTCATCTGTCAGAGGAGGGGCTGGCCTGGATGGCTTCTCAGGTGATCCTCTGACCTTAGGATCTTGATACAGCCTAATAGGGCATTGGGTTTCTTGGATGGCATGTCATGTTTCCTTCATCCTGGGCAATGAGGACTGGTGGGGTTAGGTGATGCTTCCTGCAGAAGGAAGCATTAGAACTATCCCTAGAAGCAAGCATAGGCTTCATCCCTGCCTCTTAGCTGTGAGCTCCTTGAGCTTCATGACTTCTTCCACATTTCTATGCCCTCTCCTAGTCCAGGGTTCATAGGTGCTTAACAGAGATTTGCTCAGTCACTTTACCTTTTTGAGAGGAGGAAAGAGGAAGCAGGTAGAGGCTGTGGGGGCCACAGTGAGCCTGCCCTGATCAGAGAGTGTCTACCTCTGAGCCTCAGTTACCCAGAATCTTCCCTCCTGTTTCCAGGCTCTCTGTTACTTGTTTCCTGTTTTTCCAGATGTAGCTTGTTTGTATGTATTTGATTCTTATCTCCCCAACGAGATTGTGAGCTCCTTGAGGGCAGGGACTGTGTTTTGCCTTTCTTTGTATCGCCAGTGCTTAGCACAGGGCCTGGCACCCAGTGGTCCTTAATAAAGGCTTAATGACTCACTGTCATCACTGAAGAAGCTGGATATGTGGGCGTTAGCTGGATTCAGTGTCCATCAAGTTTCACTGAGGGCTAGTGGAAACAGCCATGGCCTTGGAGCTGTGTGCCATGGTTTTCTCCGCTGCAGAAGGAAGGGGACGAGATGATCTCTACATCCCTCCTAATGTAGACCAGCCAGGGTCCTAGGATCCTCTACCAGCTGGGCCCCCTTTCCTGAGAGAAGCTGGGGACTCAGAGGGAGGAGTCCACATTTCTGAAGGGTCTTCCGTCCTCATCCTCTGCTCATTAGCAGTCGGTGCTCTGGCTGAGGTGCTTCCTCCTTCCCATCTGTCCCCTGATCTCTGCATCTGGGAAGGGTGGGGGCCCAGCAGGGGTCGAAGCTACCGACCGATCTCCAGGAGGTGAAAGGGCCTTGTTCCCCTGGAGAATGGCCCCATTATGACAGTTTCATTTGATTAAAAGGGGATGTCGATCATTAGGGGAGCCCCCACTGCTATTTCTCCTCTCCCCCCTCTGCCTGCTCCCAAAGTGTTCCCAGATGCGCCCGGGGCACTTAGTTGCCTACAAATAAACCATCTCTTCAGAAGGAGGACATTCCTGTTAATGAGGAAGCTCTGAGCTAGGCAGACTGGTTACCTTCCTCAGCCTTCTGCATTTTGATGGATTGAATGATGCATGGCCAGCATATGACTTCCAGATTGAAGCCAAGGTTCCTTCCATCATCAACCACATGGAATGGAGTGGGGGTGGGGCTCCTGGTCTTTGTGGGGCACTGGGGACTTGTTAGGCCCTTTCCAGGGAAATTACCACCCCAGTTCCCTTTCCACCATTACTTTTTACTGCATTATTGAGAGGGGGAGGGGGCGATTAGGAAGGGTGGGAGAAGGAGCAGGGAGGAGTAATCAGCCCAATGTGGAGAGCCTGGCTACTTCTGTCCAGTGGAAACTGTGCCCCTGCATCAAGGTCAAATGTTTAGCGCCGACATCCCAGACCTGAGAGTGCTCTGGGACACGGTGGGAGTTTGGGCTCCCAGCTCTGGGCTTCTGTGACAGCAGTAATGGGGAATGGGAACCCCAGGTCCAGAGTCTCAAGGCTGGAGGGGCCCTTGGAGCCTCTGGTCCAACTCCCCCTGGACAAGAACGCTCTGGATACTTTTCATGACAAAGGGGTTGTCCGGCCTCTGCTTAGAGAGGGAGGGAGCTCATGGCAGCTCAGGCCACTCTGGGACACTAATGATTTTCTTGAACCCCAAGCCTAAATTTGCCTCTTTGGATACCTTCCCTCCGCCTGTTCCTGAGTCTGTCCTCAGGAGCACAAGCCTGATCCCCCTTACTCGTGGCAGCCTTGGAAATAGTGCACGGCGGGCTCTCATGTGTCCCCCACCAGAGTTGGCTAAGGAGTCCAGGCCCTTCCACCATTCTCCCTGTGACCCAGACTCACAGCCCTTTGCTGAGGACAGGGGGGTTGTCGCCTCCCCCATGAGGGCTGAGGACAGAGGGCCTGTCACCTCCCCTATCAGGACTGAGGACAGAGGGCCTGTCACTCCCCCTCCTCCATCGGGGCTGAGGACAGAGGCGTCACTCCCCCTCTCTGCCCCAGTTCAGACTTATGAGAGACCTGTGAGATTCTCAGTGTGGGCACTCCCTCTTTTGACGCAGGTTACATCCCCCTCTGCCCTTAGTAGATAGCACTTGAGTTGTTCCGATAGAAAACCTCTGGCAGGTTTGCTCTGCACAATGAACCCAACCAAGCTTAGCAAGGCTCGTCACAGAATCACATCATCAGTCAGAGAATCAAACATTGATTAAGAGCCTGCCATGTGCCAGGTCCTGTGCTAAGTAAATGCTGAGGATGCAAAAAGAGGCAAAAGACAGGCCACGCCCTCAGGGAGCTTACACTCTCACAGGGAGATGAGAAACAAGTGTGTACAAGCAAGCTAAGTCCTGGAAAAACAGGAAACAAGTAACAGAGAGATGGCCTGGAAATGGGAGGGAAGACTCTGGGTAAGCGAGGCTCAGAGCTGGACAGTCTCTGATTGGGGTAGGCTCACTGTGGCCCCCACAGCCTCTACCTGCTTCCTCTCTCCTACTCTCAGAAAGGTAAAGTGACTGAGCGAGTCTCTGTTAAGCACCTACTGTGAACCCTGGGCTGGGAAAGGGTACCTACTATGAACCCTGGACTAAGAGAGGGGACCTACTGTGAACCTTCGGCTGGGAGAGGGCACCTACTATGAACCCTGGGCTAGGAGAGCTCATGGCTAGGAGCACATAGACTGGAGTGATGGAGCCCTCTTTGTGGACTGGTCAGAGAAGGGTCCTGCTCCACCTGGGACACGGCTCAAATTTTCGGCATTATCTTTTTCTTTTGGTGGGATTGCAGGTGCGCTAGATAGAGGCTTCCTCTGCGGGCTCTGGAGCTGCTCCTGGGGGTCATTGACCTGGCGAAGTCTGTTAGCTCTTCCGTTTGGGGAGGGGTGCATTTGGGGTGGGGGGATTGGAAGGTTCAGACCCCTTAAAACGTCAACAGCTTGGGAGCAACGAGCCTAATATGTTTGCTGGGGACTCGGCCCTAGTAAAATTTATTGTCGGAGAGATCCCGTGAAAAGCTCTCCATGCCCTGACCCCTCCCTTGCTGCCCCCATGGCCCCACTGTAATCCCTCAAAGAGGACTTCCCCTTAGGTGATGTGCTTTTAGAAGCATTGATCCTCATAAAATAGTTCAGTTGTTTTTTCTTTGCGTAGTAAAAGTATCAAGTTTTTCCTAATGGGTCTGGGCCCTCCCTGCCCCCTGCCAGCTGCCCCTAAAGGCAGACCTCTACTCAGGATGGGGTGATGAAGGGGCCTAGGTAGATTCCCTCCTCCAGGTCCTCTTGGAGGGAGGCCTAGCCATGTGGTCACATCTGGCTACTGTACTTTCCCACAGAAAGCTCTGAGTCTCCTAAGCACAGCACACCCTGCGATCTCAGCTATGCATCTGTTCAAGCTGGGGTCTGTGCATCTGTCTTTCTCCTGGCCTGGATTCCTACCCTCCTTTAAAAGCCCTAGACTGACCCGCCTTCAAATGTGGGAGCCAGAGCAGCTCCAAAAGTCAAACCCTGGACCCAGGCAGCCGGAAAATCTGTGTTGTGCAGGGGCCCCTGGGGCTGAGGGATCCACTGAGGACCCAAAGGTTTCTGTGATGGCACATCTGCCCCCTTGTGGTTTCCCAGAATGTAGGCAGATGGTGCTAACCCTCCTCCCCAGTACTGCCCAGCAGGGTTGACACTAGGGGAGCTGAGGACTGTCTGAAGGTGCTCCTGGCTGCCTCCCAAGCCCAGCTCAGGGCCACCTCCTCCATGAGCCCTTCCTGGCTTGTTCGAGCACCTGCCCTGCTGAAATGACTGCCCACTTTGTATCGACTTCTCTGGTTGCAGAGGAATGTCCACTGCTTGAGGGCAGGGGCGCTGCATTCTTGCTTGTCCGTCCGCAGTGCCTAGCTCAGTGCCCTGAACATAACTGTCGTGTCTCATCAATGTTTGTTAAAGTGAATGGGATGTTGGGACCCTTCAGTAGCTTGCCTGCCTCTGCCTTTTCCCCGGATGCTCTTTCTCCCATAGACTTGGGGCAGAGGAGCGGCCAGGGGCATAGGCCTGGGGAGGGGGACTGTGGGGTAGAGGACCACCCCCACTGTGACTGTCATGGGCTACACTCGTCTCTGAGGTAACTTCTTTATGAGGGCCCCAGGACATCCCAATGGGGGCTTAGCTAAATCATCCCCTGAGTTTCTTCATTGGCCCTTCTGATGCTGGGGTCCAGCCACGTGCCTTTGCCTTCACAGGACGTCAGTGGGATTGAAGTGGGAGCTTTGGCAGAGTCGTGAGTAACAAAGCTGGGGAGGAAATGGGGGTGCTGCTGGCTGAACAAAGGAAGTCCCGAGGCTCTGGCCCTGGCGTGGGAACGCCGCTGGACTAGAGCAGCCTCCATTCAGAGTGGGATTGACACACTCCTGAGCTTTGCCTGCTCAGCAGGCTTTCCTCTGAATTAATGATGGCAGGTATGGGGTATAGATGCTGGGGGGTGGGGGTGGGAAGGGGACAGCCTAGACTACCTCACCTTCCTGAGCAGGGTCCCCAGAGAAGATGAGGATGTCTCCAAGACCACCAGCAGTCCCTGGCCCTCAAGGCTGGGACAGAGTCCACAGACGATGGGGTTAGGGCTGGGAGGGCCCCTGGAGGACATGGAATATGGATGAGCAAACTGGGGCCTAGACAAGGTGAGTGACTCCAGGCTCACAGCTAGGAAACCTTGGAGAGGAGATTTGAACCTGGGTCTTACTCCTTTCCCTGCCCCCATTCACCCTGTCTATAACTAACTCACAGAGTCATTTGCATGTTAGACTGTGAGCTCCCTGAGGGCAGGGACTGTCTTTTGCCTTTCTTTGTATCCTCAGTGCTTAGCACAGTGCTTGGCATATAGTAGGTGCCTAATCTATGCTTGTTCACTGACCAACTGCACCCTGACTCTAGTCCAGTGCCCTCTCCACTAGACTGAAAGCCTGCAGAAGGCTGGCACAAGGCAGGTGGTATAAGCCCGTGTTGGGTCCGAGAGCCCCCTCCCTTCATTGCTTCTCCTTGTAGAACCCTCCCTGCTCCCACCCTCCCCTGGAGCCCACACCAGGGGGACAGACAGCTTGTTTACTGTCAGTGCATGTTCCAGCCAGCTGGTCCCAAATGTCCGGTGTGTGGGCAGGGGACGTTAGTACTTGGTGGTTATGGTTGGGGGAGGGGGAGAAATTTTTATGATAACTTTATTATATATTTAAAAGGAATAGCAAAATGTATGTAATAGATTTGCCGTTTCATGTGCAATCATTTTTTTTTTACTAGACTATGTTATGAAAATGCTTGTTTTATTCCTTAAATTAAGCAAAAAGAGAGTATGAACTTGGAGGCAGGGAGTCCCCAAATCTTTACTAGCCATGTGAATCTGGGCAATTCACTTGACCTCTCTGGGCCTCAGTTTCCCTGTCTGTACAACGAGGGGGACAGATGCACGCCCTTGAAGGTCCCTGCCAGCCCTAGATCTTGAGCCTCTGAATCAGCTGTCTGAGGAAGCAGCCACATGCCAAAAGCTGACAAGTCGAATGTCTGGGAATGTTTCCCAAGAATGAGAGGCTTCAGAGGGGAAGGGGCTGCCTGGGGAGGCTGGGCGGCCATTTGTCCCGCATGTGACGGGCGATTCTTGGTCACCTCGAGGCTCGTCTTGCTGACCCCTGATGCGCTTGGAGCGCCCTCGATGACTTCAGGCTCCATCTGTCCCCATAGAAATCAGAATGTTTAGGTATCTCTCTGGTCCTCTCACTGCAAATTAACCCGGGGTGCAGCAGACGCCTTCAAGAGACAGACAGTAATGATTCTGGTCCAACCACTTCGTTCTGCAGATGGGTAAACTGAGGCCCATACCAGGCATACGTTCACAAAGGTCGGTAGATTTGGGGTTCAAACCTAGATGCCCTAATTCCAAGCCTATTGCACAGATACCCTCACCAAATGGTTACAATGGCCCCCTTCTCATTATTCCCCACTCAGAATGGCCATCCTAACGATTAAACAGTCCAGAGCCCCTCTGGGCCGGCTGATAGGTTTGCCATCCTTTGCTCAAGGCGTGACGTGTGTTTCCAGCCTTCCTCAGTCCTCTGCTTTCAAGTACTTCTTCTGGCTGGGTGACATTTACCTCCAGGAGGCTGGGGAGGGTCTGAGGGTCACATGAGTGGAGTCTGGAAGCTTCTGCCCCTGCTGTGGTCTGCTGGACCAGCAATTAGGGAGCCCCCCCCCCATTGACTCCTTTTGGGTCTCGTGTTTGTTGTCCTGTGGCCATAGCAACGGAAGGAGGTCCGGGTGAGCAGAGCAGCCTCTGAGCGTAGGGAGATCCCATCCCTTGGAGTGGGGATTTCTTTGGTCATAAATTGTGGCAGCCTCTCTCCAGGTGCCCCTGACTTCATTTCTCCCCTCTGCCCCCCGGCCTCCGTGCCCCCTCCACCTAAATAATCTGGGTGGAGCAGGAACAGATTCACACTGGCTTGGCCTGGGCCCATGCCTCCCTCTGAGAAGCTCCATTGTGCCGGGGGTGGGGGGAGGGGAGCCTGGACACCTAATCTGGGGGATACTGCTATGTTTCTATGGCAACCCGCCTGGGGGAGTTTACGATCCCAGGTGCGGCTCTCCATCACTTTTTGGTTTTAAAAACACAATCTGGGCACTCAAAGCTTCATAATTTCCATTTGAGTGTTTGGAATGTCCCCGGGAGCGGGGGGGGTGCGGGGAGAGGTGCCTCCCCCACTTTTATTAACCCAGGACTCTGTTTTCACCTCTGGCTGGGCCAGGTTCACTTAGAGGCTAGGGGCTTGGTAAAGCAAGGCCCTCTCTCAGAAGGAATCGGCCATCTCCTCCCCTCTCTCCCTCCCCTCTCTTGAGGGGGCCCTGCCTTGACATCTGGCCATAGCCACGGGTGCTGGTGACCTGTGGCTCGGCCGCCATCATGTCCCTCTGGGTTTCCTTCTTCTCTGTATCTCCCACGGTGCTCAGAACACACTTGGAACGTAGTGCTTGGGCAGCGTGTTGCGTGAATGCGTGAACACTGCTCTGCCTCATCTGTTGTTCACCTTGGCCTCTGCGGTCAAGGGGCTGAGGATAATTCTGTTTCTGTAAGAAACACCTTCCTCGTCATTCTATTCCCCAAACCTGCAGTCTCTGAGTGCTTCCTCCCTCATCCCTCAGACCTGGCTGCTCAGTCCAGTTGGTTCTGCCTTCGCATCTCTCAGAGACGCCCCCTCCTCTCCTCTGACCCTGCCCCACCCAGCTGCCCTCATCACTCCACACCTGGGCTATGACGATGGCGGCTGGGGTGGGGTCTGCCTGCCTCTCCCCCCACCAGTCCATCCTCCAATCAGCCTCCAAAGGGATCATCCCAAAGTTCTGACCGTAATACCCCGGCATCCCTCCTCCCCCAAGTAAGGGCAATGGCTCCCTAATCTCTCTAGAAGTGGATGTAAACTTTTCTATCTGACTTTTAAAACCCTTCACAGCCTGGCCTTCCCCCTACTCCAGCCGCCGCACGTCTTATCCCGCTTCATGCACTCTCTCGTGTCTAGGCATAATCCGAGCTACCATTTACATGGCATCTTAAGCTGTGCAAAGCACTTTACAGCGTTATCTCAATGATCCTCGAATCAGCCCTGGGAGGAGGGCGCTGTTATTATCCCCATTTTACAGCTGACCTTTCCCCCTCCTTGTGCTGCACTCCAGCTGGGTGGTGCCATAGTGCACAGAGCACCGGACCTAGAGTCAGGGAGACTTGAGTTCAAATCCAGACTCAGATAATTCCTAGCTGTGTGATCCTGGACACATTGCTTCCCTTCTGTTTGCCTCGGTTTCCTCATCTGTAAAATGGGGATAATAACAGTACCTAATGGAGTTACTGTTGCAAAGACCAAATGAGATATTTGTGAAGTGCCTGGCACACAGTAGATGCTTAATAAATGCTTGCTTCTTTCCTTCTTCCTTCCCTAGATGAAAAGACCAGCCTTTATTCGGGCTCAAGGTCCTGCTTTCCTGACGGTTCTGTGCACTGGCCTGTGTCTCTGGCCTCCTGTCCTTATCCCTGCTTCCCAGTAGACTACCTCAGGGCCAGAGGCAGGGGGCTCTGGCCTAGAATCCCATCTCTGTTCCTCACTGGCTATGTGGCCTTGGACACCTCCTCAGCTTCTCTGGGCCTCAGTTTTCTTATGTGTAGGGAGGGGATGATAACCTCAAAGCCATTCGTTAAAGGTGAGGGCCAGGGAATTCCCAAAGTAGAACAAGGGAGAAGCTGTTGGCACCCATAATTTCCTTTGCTCCCCCCCATGGGTATCTATAAGGGGACTCTGGAGTCCAGGGGAAGAAGCCAGGGGCCAGGGACCTGAGGCCCTGGGCTCAATGTCTGCCACTGTCATCAGTGCCCAGATGACCACCCCTCTCTGGGCTAGTGCTTAGCACAAGTACAGTATATAGTAGGTATTTAATAAATGTTTATTGAATTGAACTGGGCTTCAGTTTACTCCTCTTTCAAAGCGAGGGGGTTGGCCTGGAGGTTATCTAGATGGTCACTTCCAGTTCTCAATCCCATAAATGCACTGAGATTACACTAGCCTGAGACTAAACTGAACCTTAGAGAAGATCGCCCAGTGCCAGAGTTGGTAGAGGAGGAATGACAGGGGGCTAAAAAGAGCTCATTCCAACACCTGCATGCTCTTAGGGTTTTCCTTGCTGACTCTGTACAGAGATGAAACTCCCAGAAAGAAGCCTGAGGTCATTAGCAACTCACGCAGCCTAGCTGGGGACGGTGAGCAGGGGGCCTACGATAACTAACTGGGGGTGATGTTGGAAGGGTTTACGATGTTGCCTGTGACTTATGAACTGCAGTGAGGGGCCTGGGCGTAGGATTCCGGCCAGGGCTCAGGAATGCAGGGCGTTTGCAGGGTCCCGTTCAAGTGCTCAGAGGCTGTTTCCCAGGCACCTGATGGAGCTGACCCAGGACCTCACCCCTACTGTGTGCCCCGTGTGGGTCCTCTGGGCCGGCCCTCCCCCTCAGCTGAGGCCTCACTTCCTAAACTTGGCAGAAGCCAGGGCTTTGTCACCCCATCTCCAACATTCTTGCCGATGGCCCAGAGCCAGAAGGACCCCAATGCTTCCACTCCAAGCCCCCTGTCAATTCGAATCTTTTGTGCCTTCAAGGACGATTTCCTCCATCTGGTCCTGATCCCATGTGCACTGAACTTGAAGCTATGGGCCTGGGCTGAGAGCTGGAGCCTGGAATTTACCTCTGCCTCCTGCCAGGAGTCCTCAACAGGCCCTTCTCATCAGCAGCTGTGGCCTAGGGAAGGCCTAGGGAAGTCCTAAGGAAGACCGATGTGGCCGGGAGGCCTCTGGTCAGAGATCTGGAATCCCAGAATAATAACGCCAGCCCTGTGGAGGGATGCAGAGACCATCCCCTGAGTCTGGCACACTTTCCCTCTCTAGCCCCTCCTTCTAGAATCCTTAACCTCCTTCAGCTCAGGTGATTACCTTCTACATGAAGCCTTGCTCTGTCTCTCTGTCTCTTTGTCTCTCTTTCTCTCTCTCTCTCTCTGTCTCTATCTCTATCTGTCTCTGTCTCACCTTTGTTTGTCCCTGTCTCTGTCTCTCTCTTTATTTCTTTGTCTCTGTTTTTCTCTCTGTCTCTGCTTTCTGAGCCCAGCCCAGCTAAGTACAGAGAGGATGCTACTAGTAGGCTGGCCACTGGTGAGGAGCTCTGTGGCTCTGGTCACATGCAAAACCCCAAAGCCTCAAGTGGCCTCAGCCCCAGGCACTGCCCTCAATCCTTATGTCACTGCAGGCTTGGCAGCTCTTTGGTAGGAAGGAGAGAGGAGGGGGTCGAGGGCCATCATTCCTACGCTGTCCTTTCATAAATAAATGATGAAAACTGACATAGAACCTGGAAGGTGGTAAAGCTCCTCATCTGATCTTATCATTTGGTAAGCTTTGTGTGGTCCATGACTAGTGACCAGTGACTAATGAACAGGGTGTTGGAGAACGTGAATTGTCTGGTCAAAGGATACGAACAGGCAGTTTTCAGAGGAAGAAATTAAAGCTATCTATAGTCATATGAAAAAAATGTTTTAAATCACTATTGATTAGAGAAATGCAAATCAAAACAACTCTGAGGTACCACATCATGCCTATCAGATTGGCTAAGATGACAAAACAGGAAAATGATAAATGTTGGAGAAGATGTGGGAAAATTGGAACACTAATACATTGTTGGTGGAGTTGTGAACTGATCCAACCATTCTGGAGAGCAATTTGGAACTATGCCCAAAGGGCTATAAAATTGTGCATACTTTTGACCCAGCAATACCACTTCTAGGTCTGTATCCCAAAGAGATCATAAAAACAGGAAAAAGGACCCACATGTACAAAAGTATTTATAGGAGCTCTGTTTGTGGTGGCTAAGAATTGGAAATTGAGGGGATGCTCACCAACTGGAGAATGGCTGAACAAGTTGTGGTATATGAATGTAATGGAATACTATTGTGCTATAAGAAATGATGAGAAGGCTGACTTCAGAAAAGTCTGGAAAAACCTATATGGTCTGATGCTGAGTGAAGTGAGCAAACCAGGAGAACATTGTACACAGTAACACCCATGTTGTGCGATCACTAAGGTTGATAGACTTAGCCCTTATCAGCAATGCAAGGATCTAGACATCTCTAAAGTCTCATAATGGAAAATGCTGTCCACATGCAGAAAAAGATCCATGGAGTCTGAATGTAGATGGAAGCATAATATTTGCTCTCCTTTGCTTTTTTGTTTGTTTATTTTATTTCTTTTCTCGTGGTTCCTTTCGTCAGTTGTAATTCTTCTACACAACATGACTAATGTGAAAATATGCTTAATATGAATGTATAAATAGAACCTTTATCAGATTACATGCCACCTTGGGCATGTAATTTAAATTTAAAACTCCAAATCTTATGGAAGTGAATGTTGAAAACTAAAAATAAATAAATTATGTAAAAAAAGAAAGTGAATTGTCTTAACGTTGCCATTCTTGAAAATTACCGATCCTGGGGCATTTAGGTGGCATGGTGGATAGAGCACCTGCCCTGGAGCCAGGAGGACCTGAGTTCAAATGTATCCTCTGACACATGATACTCGCTAACTGTGTCACCTTGGGCAAGTCACTTAGCCCCAATTGCCTTGCAAAAAAAAAATTCCCATCTTGATCCATTCACCAGGTGAGAACACACATGAAATGTGCCCTAGATGTGCTCCCTCCGCACCATAAGATCTCTGTTTGGATTGGCTGAAGGACTTGATCATGCCCTACGGGGCATTTCTACAGTCAGCAGGCTCATCAGAATCAGGCATTGGAGCAAATAGTGACCTAGGAGAGAACGTTCTAGGTGTCCCCCCCCAAAAAATAAGATAAACATGATAAAGAACCATTTGAGGGAGAGAGGAGAGAGTTCCTCAGCCTGGATCACCTCCTTCCTCCTCCTCCTCCTTCTCCTCCTCCTCCCCCTCCTCCTCCTTTTCTTCTTCCCCTCTCCCTAGTTTGGAAGAGTACCTTGTGAGCATAAAAGAATCAGGAGGACTTTGTAATTCCTACCTTCATAGCGTCCACGGAACGGCTGACCAGAGTGTCTGCCTTGGCAGCTAAGCCCCGACTAGATGGTGATTCAAGATTCTCGAAGGAGCCCAGTAAGAGGGATGACCCTGCCTGTGACCTCTCCTCTGTCCCACGTTCTCTGTAAGCTTGAGCACCATTTCCCTTGGACAGCGTAAGCATGGCATAGATTTTGTCGTGGGATGTGCAACTATTCCCTCTATAGCACTGCATGAAGTAACCCTTTGTGAAAGCTAATGGAGTCTGGCTGCTTAATTGATACCAACTGATAGCCATGGGAGGAAGCATACTAGTGGGGGCTTCTGAGCTATTGCACTAGATAAGTACCTCTTAGCCTGTCCTGTGGACCAGTGATGTCAGCTGCATATTGACTTAGAAAACCACAAATGAGCAGGCAGCATGCCGCAGTGGGCTGGGGGTTTGAGCCCTCTGTCATGGACGATGAGTGGACAAACAGTGGCCAAGATCTGGGGAACTGACCTGCCAGGGCAAGTGGGGGTGAGCAGAACGGGTTCCAGAGCATGTGCCACATCTGTACAAATGAAGCCCGAGGGGAAGAGGAAGTCGCAGGGGAAACCCTCAGTGGAAAGATGAACGAAGGAGCTGGTGGTGGTGGTTTTTATCATATATCCAAAGGCAATAAGAAATGTTACTTCATGGGATATTTGGCTATCTCATACTGCACTATTCATGGCAAATATTTGCAGAAGACCACCATGAAAATAACTGTAGCTTATATATCAAAATCTGTGGCAGAGATTGTGGAGGTGGAGAAACTATAAAGAAACTGGTAACCTCTTCAAATCAATTTGATTTGAATCAAATCAGAATTTTATTCAACACTTAGTAACTTCATTGGAAAGAGGGCATAAGGGGGAACAGTGGAAAATATGTTGGAAAAATGAATTAGTAATAACTGAGAGAAACTAAAGGCCTGGAGATTGCACAGAAACCTTACACACACACACACCCCTCATATCATGAATATTTTTTTTCATGAAAACAATTGGGACACTGGGTATGGTGAACCCAAAACAATCAAAACTGAAATTGCTTGTTCTTTACTTGTGGTCAATGACTTCTTACTGATATGGGAGTCACTCCTGAATCCACTGCACATGTATATCATATCATGTTGCTACAGTGAGATAAAAATAAATACAAAGCTAAAAGAAAGAATAAAAATGAGAAGAGATTTGTGTCCAACTGAGGCAGCTCCAAAAAAGAGTGTGGGAGGAGCTGGAGAAATGGACAGCAATGGAGAATTATAATCATTTCCCAAAGAAGTTTACTAGATATAAATCATTGTCATAAAAAGATCAAAAGAGCCCAGAAACTGTCTTTGTCAGCAAACATTCCACTTACTTGCCAAGTGTAGAGCTATGGCAGCCAAGGGCAACCCTGACTTAAGTATAAACTAATTTGTGAAATCTATGGAGAAGCATGGTCAGAATTATCAGCAGTAGATCCTCGCAAGACAATGCGAAGCTGCAGAAGAATGGAAAAAGTGAGTTTGGAGAAGGTTTGCCAAGAGAGCCAACTAACCCAGGTCAATCCCAAATACAGTTAAAGGTGAAATTGGAAGACACCAAACCGGAGAAATCCACCAAGATTTCAACCACATCCTTTGTGCTGAGAAGGAAAACAAAGGCGGGCAGAGCAGCTGCAGTGACCCAAGTGGCCGCAGAGGAGGCTGGGCTGGAAGGAAGGCTGCACTTTGCAGGAGATCCAGGGCTCCATTCTCAAGGTTTCCATCTGACTACCACAGGAAGATATTGTTGGCACAAACAAAAGCTTAGCTCTTACTGTACCAAAAAAAGGCAACTAATAGAGTGTCCATCACTGCCAATCTTTGTCTACTTTCATGTTTCTATGGAATTTTATGAGCTTAATGTCTGCATCAACAAGGATATCCTACACATATGTATGGGAAATAGCTGATTTGGGACATCACGGTGTCACCTCAGAAGCTCTCTTCCAATGAGATGACTTCCATACATGTGTCAGCATTAGGCAAAATTCTTTGAAAGTTGTAACAGGAATAACTTTGAAAATCATCTGATAAACTGAAATCAAATGAGGAGTTAAACAGGAAGGGGCATGCTGTCCTGAGGTGGTCATGGCTGTGAGAGGCAGGTCTGCAAAGAGGCTGGGGTGGGGAGGGATTCCCAGTGGGCAGTGGGTATCCCTCGAAATGCTCCTGTTTGTGGGTGGCATGCAGCCCTGGAATGTTGCAGAACCCTGCCATGAAATCCATAATCACCCAAAAGAGCTTGGCTTGACTATCCACACAGGAAAAACCCAGTGGATGAAAAATGCCTCTGTGTTATGTATGAACTGGCCCTTTGGTACAGCTCTCTCTTGGACAGACGCTGAACTTGCCAGGAGGACTGGGGTAGGCTGGCTTGCCTTTGAGAATCCTTTTTTTTTTCTTTTCTTTCTTCTTTTTTTTTTTGTTGGTGAGACAATTAGGGTCACACAGCTAGTGAGTGTTATGTGTATGTGGCCAGATTTGAACTCAGGTCCTCCTGACTCCGGGCCGGTGCTCTATCTACTGCGCCACCTCGCTGCCCCCACACAATTCTCTTCCCTCCTTCCTTCCCTCCTTCCCCTCCTTTTTGGACCTCAGATGACTTCTTTGTAAACTGAAGCTAAGCCGGACTAGCTCCTCTAAGGCCTCTGCCTTCTCTCCATCCAGTGACCCTCTCCGCGGATGGGAACACTGATGTGCACTTTGGAATAAGGTCAGAGAGCAGATGGTGTCAGAGCCAGGGGCTGAGCCAGGCTTTCCCTTTACAACACCTCTGACATGTGAACATTGGGATTTAAAGCTGGCAGGCATTTGAGAGCATCGGGCCTGACCTCCGTTTGTGATGGAGGTTCAGAGAGGGCCGCTGATTGGTCCCAGGTCACACAGCGAATGAAGACCACGGCCAGGACTTGAATCCAGGTCTTCTGACCATGGCGAGATTTCTGCCCACTCTGGGTGAATCCATTAACTGTCTGCAATGGCTGTGGAGCGAAGGAGGGGCAGGGGAAGGAGAGAGGATGATGTCCCCAGGACGAAGTGAAGGACCGACCCTGGCTTCGTGGGACCATCTCCAGACCTGGGCGCAGGTAGGGAGTCACATCTGACTTCCTGGCCATTGATGTCCTGGGTCAGCGGGAGCCCCGCCCCCACCCCGTCTCGCTGCCTGCGGGGGGGGGGGGTCAGCAGAGGTTTTCTGAGAGGGGCTCAGCCATTTGAGCTCCTGTAGGGGATCTGTGCCCGGCGCAACTTTGCATCCTTTCCACTTTCTGCGGGGGTGATGCGCTCACCCACAGCACCTCCCCCCCATCACTCCATTCCAGATTGCTCCTTAATGCTCGTCCTCACTGAAGCATGACGACTCCTCCAGGCTGCGATTAGAACTCGGGTCTTGCCACTCCACCCTGTGTTCTTGTAGAACTTTGCCCACGAGCCCTCCATGGATGGAGATTGCCCCCCCCTCGCCTGAGGGCAGGGAAATTTTGTTTGTCTTTGGGCCCACAACGCCTACACACAAGTGCCTGGCACAGAGCCGGCATATGGCAAAGGGTTGTTCAAACTGTTGAATTGCAATTAGTCCTGGGGCAGCTAGGTGGCGCAGTGGATAGAGTCCAGGTCGTGGAGTCAAGAGGAGAAGAGTTCAAATCCAGCCTCAGGCAATTCCTCCCTGAGTGACCCTGGGCAAGCCACTTCCCCTTGTTTGCCCAGGTTTCCTCATCTGTAAAGTGAGCTGGCGAAGGAAACAGCAAACTGCTCCAGTATCTTTGCCCCTAAATGGGGTCGCAAAGAGTCAGACAGGACTGAGTAGCCACAAGTAGAGTCCTCCCTGTAAGGCAAGAAGGGAAAGTGACTTGATCACTTCAAGGTCAGTAAAAGTCAGAGGGGGGACTTGAACTCAGGCCCGTCCCTCTACTCTTTGTATGGTAGGTCCTCAACCACGAAGGCTACAGTGGTCAGCAGATCTACAGGGCATGGGGCCCTGACCTATGTGTCAGTCAGGAGGCTGGTTTGCAGTCCCAGTTTGACCTCTCTTTGGGCTGTGACCATCTCTAAGCCCCTTTCCCAAGGCTTTGCATGCAGCAGGTGCCTAATAAATGCAGGTAGTGGGTAGCAGAAGTCCTCCCCGAGGCCTAGCCAGAGGCCCATCTTCACCTCCTTCTGTCTCCCTGTCAGGGAGGAGGGGGCTCTATGGGACAGTGAATGAGCTCCTGAGAAAGCCTTTGGAAGCACAGGGTGGGGTGAGGAGGGTTTCCTTTTGAAGACTGTTCTCTGCTCTTCTTGTAAGCACGTGGCGGCTCTGGAGAACGCTGGCCTTTCCCAGGGTGAAACAGGATGGGAGCTGGAGAAATGCAGGGGTTCTCTGCAGCCAGGCCCCATTTGCTGCTGTAGGCTGCCTTCCCAACCTTGCAGGTGAGGCTGCGGCAAGACAAAGAGTGAGATTCACATATCCAGCAGGGTGGGAGCTTTCCTGAGACCCCAAAGTCCTTAGGGGGTCGTGTGTGGACAGAGCTGGCGTCATGTCCGAGATGCTCATACACCCTCACAGCAACAGCAGAAGCCGAGGGGGAAGGGATTGAGCTCTGGGGATGGCGCTGGTGTCTGAGGAAGGCTAAGGAGAGCAGGGTGGGAATTCTTTTAGGAAAGAAACCTGGAGAGCCGGGAGAGTTTGCTCCAGGGCTCCAATCTGACACGCAGGTGCGGGAGTCAGCCCCTTCCCAGATAAGATGGTGGGGGCTGAGCCAAGAGTGACTCAGCAGGGCCTTGGAGAAATGCCAGAGGAGGCCATTTTACAAACGAGTCCTTGGCAGTCAGGGGGCTGGGGAGGAAAAGCAGAAACGATTAGGAAGGAAGCTACCTGCCCAAATCAAAAGTCACGGACTCCCAGACAGCCAGGGCACTTACAATATAAGACTGAGAATGAGAGAGCTGGGGAGACCCTTAGAACGCAGCAGGTCTGAGCTAGAATGTACCTAGAACACACAGTGTCAGAGCCAGGAGTCATCTGGGAACCAAGGAGGGAATAATAGGTCCTTAGAAGGCAGAACAAAGATCTTCAGGCCGAAGGAGGGAGCTCAGAGGCCAGCCTGGCAAATGTACAGAGAAAGAAACTGAGGCGAGGGAGGAAGACAGTCAATTGGCAAGCATTTGTGAGGCACCTACTGGGTGCCAGGCACGGGGATCTACAGAAAGTTCTGATGAAGCTCACGCTCTTTGCTCGCGGTGGGGGCCTGAGGGGCAGAACTGGGACTAGGATTGGTTGTTCCCTTTCCTCCTCGCCATCCTCGGTGGTCACCCTGGCTCGGTTCTTTGGGCCCGTTGAGGCTCAGAGGCAGCCCACCTACAAGGAGCTTGGGAGATGACGCTTTCCTGCTGTGTCCAGTCCACTTCATTTCCTGGCTCAGCTGGGAGTAGCTGCCCCTTCCTTCTGCATTCAATTGCATTCCATCTAATTCAAGAAACATCTGTGGAGTGCCTACTGTGGGCCTGGCATTGTGCTAGGCACTGGGATGGGGAAAGCAAATGGCCCGTGCCTTCAAAGAGCCTGTGTTCTATGGGAGAGCCAGGGAAGGGCTGGAACAGGCATCTCTAAACTCTACTCCAAATAAATTCAAAGCAGATTTGAAGGATGGGGAAAACACCAACAATAGGGGAGGGGAAAGTGTTTCTCTTGGAGAGGGCTAGATGGGGAGCACGCCAGGCATGGAGTGTGTCCTGGACAAAGGCACTGAGGTGGGAGATGCATTTAAGTTTCTCCTCGAAGCAGTCCTGGGGCTCTTGTTGCGACCCCTCCTGTCCCTGTGTGCCTGCCTTTGGTCCCTGGCAGCTCCCACTGGCAGAGCCTTTAGGGGCTGACAAGGCAGTTCCTTAATACAGCCCTAGTGGGAGATAGTGCAGGGATGCACACCCCACTTTACAGAGGAGAGGCTCAAATAGGTGAGGCAATTGCCCTTGGTTACAGCATTCGGCAGACTCCAAATCTCACAGCCTTTTGCCACAGCATCCTGCTAGTCCTTGAGGCCAAGGACCTGGGAAATTCACCTCAGTCTATGTGTCCAGGGCCAGAGTCCTCTGCCTCTAGGAAAGTCTGGGCCCCAGGCCCTCCCTCACTGATGGGCTGCCATCAGACAGGCTGAATGTGCAAAGCTGGCTGTGTTCGGGAGGGTTGCTAGCTCTGCGTGATCCAGGTGGTGGAGCACTGGGTGTATGTCCTGGCTGGGGTGGCTGTCTTTGCATCATGCCACAGACACACGCTTGTAGCAAATGACCTCAGCCCATAGGGAGACGACATGATTGTGTCTCCCCACCCTCCTCTAGGGGCCTGGACTCCTCCTGTCTTCCTCGTTTCTGTTGTGGTCACCACTGTTCTTTCAGTGGGCTAGGCTGAATCATCTTCTGATGAACCTCAAGGCAGCATTGTGGGATGTAGGGGCACTGGACTTGGAATCAGTAAGACCTAGGTTCAAATCTCTCCCTAGGAACTTACTAGCTGTATGACTGTGGTCAGGTGCCCTCATCTCTCTATGCCTCAGTTTCCTCATTTGTAAAATGAGGTGGTTCAACTGAAATGCCTCTGAGGTCCTTTCCAGCATGAGGTCAATGATCCCAGGATGCCTTTCTCTTCTTCCTCTTCCCCTCAGGCCCTGTCCATTCTGTGGCAACAGCATCTCGCGTATTTGTCCCTTCTCTCCACTTGCAGCATTTCTGTGAGGGCTAGTAGCCTGACCTTGGCAGGATGGCACAGGCTTTCTATGGAAGCAGACACAGGTATGGGTTCTGCCTGTCTACTCAGCCGATGGATGCCTCTGGATCTGAAGAGCATGCATGTGTGTGTATGTATGTGTGTGTGTGAACGTGTGCAGTGTGTGTGAGTGTATGCATATGTGTGAGGGTGTGTATGCATGTATGAGTGTATGTATCTGTATGTGTATGTGTGTGTGTGTGAGTGTGGAGGGGGGAGAAGTAGACGGATGATGGAGGGGCTGTGGTACATCTCCCCACGAAGCCAACGAGTGCATCCATTTCATAGCATCACCGGATTGGGGCAGACCTTGGCAGTGACTGAGTGCAGATGAGGCATGTGAGGTCTGCAGAGGTCAGTCGACTCGCCCAGGGTCACAAAGCCATTCAGAAGCGTCATTGGGCCTTGGCGTCCCCATCCACAGCTCTTCCTCGGTCTCCTGCATCAGAGACCAGAGTCAGGCAAGAAGTGCTGGGCTGCCCCCCAGCCCAGAGGGCCTGGCTACTCTGTAAGTAGGTCGGAGGAGTCATTGGAATCCAGAGTAGGCCAGCCTCCCTCCCTCGTGCCATCAGCCGGCTGGCAGCAGGGAGCTGTGTGCCTGTGCCGAGGGGTGGGATGAGCCCCCTGGCTATTTATAACAGGCCAGAATGGACCCAGTGTGGTTTCCTACTCCCCGCCCTCATTATCTCTTGGAGTGAGCGTCTTCAGCCCACGTTGGGGGCTTGGCAGGCTGAGCAGGACTCGGTGTGCTCAGGCCGGGGCCCTGGGAGGATAATGGACCTTTGCAGTAAGCCTTATATGGGCTTTTATTATGAATTACATGCGACTTGTTTGAGACATAAATTCTTTTACAGCTGAGATGGCTGCCTGCTCATTAAAGGCTGGGGCCTGGGGAGCTGAAACTCGAGCCTCATTCACGGGGGAGGAAGGGGGGCTGCAGTTGGTTTAGTCGCTAAGGTCAGGCCTTGACAAATGCTCTTGGAAAGCCGCCCTCCTCCCCTGTGTTTCAGCTTCTCCCTTCACACAGCCCGGGGTGGGGGGCAGGGGAGAGGAGACCTGGCTCCTGATTCTCTGAGGCCCCTTTCACCTCTTTCCAGGCAGGAGAGACCTCAACCTTGTGGGGCAGAAAAGTTCAGCTCCACCTTTCTCATCAGGAAAACAAGGGTTTGGACCATCTAAGCTTTGAGCTCTGGCTTCTTATGACTTGAGGAATCCAAGCTGACCTGAGAAACTGCTGCAATTAGAGCTGGGGGAGGAAGATGGGGGATTTCATGATTTCTGCTTGCCTTCCTCCTCCTCCTCCTCCTTCTCAGGCTCCTGCAAGGCAAGTCACATCAACTCAACATTTGTCAAGGCCCCAGTGTGCCGAGCATGGGGCTAGGCACGGAGGACATGGCCCCTACCTGAAGGACCTTGCATGGAGGGTGGATGGCATATGTGTACACAAGTATATATGTGTGTGTGCCAAGAAATTCCACCAGGAAGAGAACAGCAATAACCTGGGGCAGGGGAAGCTGGAGCTGTGCCTTGAAGGCTAGTAGGAATTCTGGGAGATGCAGGGTTAGGGAAGAGGGAGAGAGAGTAATGCACAACCTGGGGAATCACCGAGGTAAGACTCGGAGGTGGGAGAGAGATAGAATGTCCTAGCTTGCTGGTGAAGGTGTCCCTTCACAGATACAGGTTGCAACCCTTCCCAGAGCTTGGCACACAGTCCTGGAGAGCTGCTGTAGCCCCAGATTGATTAGCCTGTGGTTAGCTGACTGATAACCCCCTATCCTAGCTGGCTGGTTCTCAGATAACAGACGCACACAGTCATTCCTTACTGGTCCTGTACCCGAGGTCTGGTAGGAATGGCTGGGTCTCACACTCTCCTGACAAAGCCATTGAGTACCCAGGCTGACTTCCATGCCCCCTTGAAGCTTCAGTAGAGTGTCTCCGAATGTCCTGGAAATGAGCTTGGCCTGTCAGGGCTGGCCTTAATGAAGCCATGTCCACTCTTAGAGAGCGTTCTCCCCTCCCCTCCCCTCCCCTTCCCACTTTAGGCTGAGGTGCAATCTCAGGGTTGCCTGGATTTGCCTTTCTCTTATTGTTTGCCATCAGAAGATTCGTTCACATGGTTATTAGCTGTTGTTTGTCCTTCTTTGGAGGACCTTTGTTCATAGCTTTGACAACTTACCTGCTGTGGAAGGGCTTTTTAGCTTAGGTTGATCTTGGCTGCCCATTCATCAGATCCGTCTCAGAGGGTGACGTTGGACACCAACACACCCACCCCCATTGCACAGGTTGCATTTTATTCATATAAAACCTTTTTGATTCTATGTAGTTGAGATTATCTTTCTTTAATTACTTCAGTCACATGGTTACAAATGTTCCCTGTTGTCACGGCTATGGAAGGTGTATGATCTACCTCTTTTCTCACTCTTCTAGAATATGACCCTTTGTTGTGGTTCAGTCGTTTCAGTCATGTCTGATTCTTTGCGACCCCATTTGGGATTTTCTCGGCAAAGATGGTGGAGTGGTTTGGCCATTTCCTTTTCCAGTTCCTTTTACAGATGAGGAAACTGAGGCAAACAGGGTTAGGGATTAGCCCAGGGTCACACAGCTAGTAAGTATCTGGTGCTGGATTTGAACTCAGTTCTTCCTGACTCCAAGCCCAGTGCTCTAACCACTGCGCCACGTGGCTGCCCCCACTCTATGACCCTGCTTCCTTTCTGATCTCAACCAAGAAAAGAGGGCAAGAGAGCCTGGAGTCACCCTTGAAGAAACAAAATACCAGGTCCCCAGGGATACCAAAAGCACTCGTGGAGGCTCTTGGCTGTCCCTCTGAACCTCCAGGGATGGGTGAGTAGAGCAAGGAGATGGACTCCAGGTGGGGGAGGCCCGTGGCCTGGGTGGAGAGACAAAGCACACAAAGAAAAGGGAGGGAGCAGAGATCTGAAAGGAAACAGGTGGGATGGTCTCGCTGCTTCATTGGTCTCACGTCGCCATGTGCTTCCAAGTGTCTGGCTCACATTGTCTGGACTGGGGAAGGGTTTGGGACAGGACTACAGTTACACTGGTACTGATAACTACCAGGGGAGGCAGTTTCTTCTCCCAGGGTGGGTGGGCACCTTCTCTGCAGCTCAGTCACAGGCCATTCCAAGAAGATGCCTGGAGCTCAGACGGGTTAGGCCACTGACCCCAGGCTCACGCAGCCAGTGTGGATCAGAGGGGGCAACCCAGGCTTGAACCCTGGTCTCTTGGCCTTAAGCTGGGAGGTCTATTGGCATTGCCACACTTCCACTCACATATTAAAGTGTTTATTACTCAATTCTTAATGATTGCTCAGTAGAACACCAAGGAGGGCCCAGCCACAGTTGCCCTGGGTAAGCCTGGACTCCCCGGTTAATGGTGAGATCCCCGAAACTGAGATGTCTCAATGGCCCCTTGGTCTCATTCTCTGTCCCCACCTCACTTGGCCCTCAGCATTTCCTCCCACCCTTGTTTTTAATTTCCCAGGTAACATCTAGATAAATGTTGGGGAAGTGAAGGGAGCTGATTTTGGTTATCTCTATCACTTGAGGAGAGACAGGAAGGAGAAAGCTAATAATCATAATACCAATGTGCATTAATGTGGTTAAGGGGTGATGCTATGCACTGTCCAAGTATGATCTCATAGGATCCCCACAACAACCCTCGGAGGGAGGTGCTGTTATTATCCCAATTTTACCAATGGGGACACTGAGGCAGACAGAAGCAAAGTGACTTGCCCAGGGTCATACACTAATAAGTATCTGAGGCTGGATTTGAACTCAGTTCTTCCCAACTCTAGGCCCACCACTTAATCCTCCGTACCACCAGTTACTTCCATTTCTCAATCCCTCCCTCCCCCATATCCCTCTCCCTCTCTACTCCCGACCCATGACCCATCTATTATGAAAAAAGAGTAATAAAGAGAGAAAAGGAAGTTCTTCAAAAGCACCAATGCATCATTAAGCCCAGCATATGCATGTTCCACACTTATAGACCCCGACCTTTGCAAAGAGGGCAGAGAGGTGTTTTTTCCTGTCTCTCCTTTGGGGCCACACTTAGTCTTTATAATTATAACTCTAGCCAGGGGTGGGAACCTGCAGCCTTGAGGCCACATACAGCCTTCTAGGTCCTTGAGTGCGGCCTTATGACTGAGTCAAGTGTTACAAAACAAATCCTTTTATGAAGGGGATTTGTTCTGTGAAGTTTGGAACCAGTCAAAGGGCTGCACTTGAGGACCTAGAGGGCCACACGTGGCCTCAAGGCTGCAGGTTGCCCACCCCTGCATACAGCCCTAATCTTAATTTCATGTCATACAATAAGCTATAACTAACTATAGTGTTCTGGGTTTGGGTTGAATCTTCCTACTTGACTCAGAGCTCTGTGAATTTATTCAAACTAGATTGTCTTCCACAGACCAGCCCAGTCAGGAGAATATTGAATGAAAGAACGAATGAATGAATGAATGAATGAGTGAGTGAATGAGGGGCCATCAGTTCCACAGGCAGCCCATCCCACTCTGGGACGGGTCTCATTATCAGAAAGTTCTTTCTTGAATCTGGGCCCAAATCTTCCTCTTTGTAGCGCTGAGCTCTGCCCTTGGAGACCAAGCAGTTAGAGTGTCCCCCCATCATGATTGGGAGAAGAATGTCAGGATCACAAGGCGTGGCCCAGAAAGTCCTTGCCAGGGACTCCCAGAGGAGACAGGCACAAGTGTCTCTGGGGAGGATGTAGGTCTAGGGACCAGCCTAGATCTGTGTGACCTTAGCCAAGTCACCTCCCTCCCACTGCCCTCCTCATAAGGCTATATTGTATAGAAACACTTGGCAAACCTGGAAGTACTTGAGAGGGTGAATTGGAATTTGGGATCAATAGGGCAGCAGGCATAAATGATAATTAAATGATAATTACCTCCCTCTTCCCCAATAGTTCTTAAAAGTCTATAGGGTGCTGTCTACAAGGTGACAGTCCTGGGGCATGGTGGGGAGTGGGGGGTGGGCCTAGTCATTATTTTCAGCAAGCAACCATAGCCAGGGAGAATTTGTTCCCAAAGGACACACAGGGAGAGCGGCCTTTCGGGATGGCCTTTGGCTCAGAAGTGCTTTTCTCCCTAGGATTCCCTAGAAGGTCAAGCAGACATTGTCACTGGGTGGGAGTGGGATGCTTTACCAAGGACTGTCTCATGGAGTTGTCCCCACAACAGCTGTCCTGGATCTGGGTCCTTTCCTCCCTGCTTGTCCCTCTGCCTTGTTCTGCCTGAAGGGCTTAATGAGGAATCTCTAATGTCCCAGCCATCTCTGTGGCAACCAGCTCTGGTGTCCTAAACAGAGACTCATGACCTCACCCTGGGATGATTTGAAGGAGAAAATGAGGTAGCTGCAAAGGAAACATTTTGTTCGTTGGGGAGGGGACAGATTCTGAGTCTGGTCGGAGGAAATAAGTTCACATCTTTTCAGGAAAGAACAGGTGTGCTTCTTGGATTCGGACCACAGAGCAGGCCTTCCCCACCAAATGAGCTCTTGACTGTAGCATCCTTCCTGGTGCCTGTTGGCACTGGCAGGACCTTGGGTTGCTTGGCTCTGAGTAATGGAACAGTCCTCCATTAGGTCCCCAAAGAATTAGCATTACCCAGAGCTGATGGAGAGGCACATAGGAGACTTGAACAGGCTGAAACCCATCACAAACAAAGCATTCCATGGGGAAAGTGGAGTAAAGAATGTTATCAAAGAAATGTTGGCTAGTCATGGAGTGAGAGTCGGGTGACTGGTGAACTCAACATTAAGAGAAGGGAGGATAACTCTGTGGTGACCTTTGGAGGGCGGGCATGGGCAAGTGTTGGGTGGCATCCTTATTGGAGAGTATGCCAGTAGGGATTACATCTTAGATCCATTGCAGTTTTTGAATCAGGAAAGCATCGGTTACCTTGGGAAGAGACAGAATCGTTCATGGACGTCGGCATTGCATAGGATCATAGACCTAGAGAGGGCACCTAGTCTGGCCCACGCATTCCTAGAGAATCGGAGGTTAAATAACCCATTTAAGGTCCCACACAGAGCTAGTAAGTGACAGAGCTGGGATTCGAACCCAGCTCTCTGGATTTCAAATCCAACCTTCTCTCTACAGCATCACCTTGACTCATCATCTTAGGTAGAATGATCTGACTTTCCAAACACAGGGGTGGGACAGTATAGTGATGCCATTGATTTCTGCTAGGACTGCTTCTTTTCCTCCTCTTCCCATCACACTCATCCTTTTCCCAAGCCCAAAATGAACTCAAAGCTCATAAGACCAGTATCTGTTTCCAGGCCCAAGGATTTCTCATGTTGTCTCCCCTGAGGTTCTTAGGAGAGTTCCCAGCATTAACTGAGAAAGCTCTGCCCCTGCTGCCCAACATGAATGACCCTGCCGAGAGAAGCTAGGGGTGAAGGTACAGTGTGTCCACTTTGGCAGATCCCTGCCCGAGTGGTTTGTCATTCCTGATTCTTGTCAAGAGCGGGTGGGGGGGAGCTCCCTGGGAAAAGGCTCTGGGATTTCTCCGTTCAACTCCCTCCGTTCTGTGGAAACCAAAGCTCCCTCAACTCCTCAGCCTGGAGATAATGGGAAGAGCGACAGTCAGGGAATTAGGATACTGGGGTGTTGATTTCAGCTCTTCCAGGTACTAGGTAGAAGATTTTAGTCCCTTCCCTCTGCACCTCAGTTTCCTCATCTGTGAAATGAGGGGAGCTCAACTACTTGGTCCCTATGGGCTCTTGCAGAGTGAACATTCTGTGATCGACTGCTTCCAAGGGCCTTTCCAGGACCGATGTTCTGGAATCCAAATGTGGACTAATTGGGGGCTCTGGGAATACCGCTTCCAATTAGCTGATTGTCCGTGTCATAGGAGTTTTTCCTGCCAAGGAATGTATTTTGATTACTTCAAGCAGTATCAGTACCTTGAACTAGACTAACAGGAAAATAAGGTGAAAGTGCTTATGAGGAACTATTCTAATGAATCAATAGGAGGGAATGGCATTGTTCTGTTGTCAGATGGTATGTAAAGTAGGCGCTGCTTAATTACCTTAGAATTCTCAGTAGGTAGTAGTGATGGGGCAAGATTATCCAGCCATCCTATTTGCCACCCTCATTGTTTATGAAGATTTCCTTGGATAAACAGTCTTCCTTTGCTCTAGGAAGTTTTAACAAAATGGTCGATGACTCTCTCTCTGTCTCTGTCTCTGTCTCTCTCTCTCTCTCTCTCTCTCTCTCTCTCTCTCTCTCTCTCTCTCTCTTTCTCTCTGTCTCCTTCAAGCCTCCAGCCAAAGATAATGCTCCAGCTCCATGGTCAGCTGCAGTCCTTCTCAGGGTTATTGTGTTCTTTCAGAAGGAGCATGGACTCACTCTGGGGCTGGTAGCAGGACCCCTGGTTCTACTACATGGGGATCTTGGTTCTGAAGTCTAGCACCTCTGAGGCAGGGTCATCTCACTAAGCTAGTATCATTTATTTTTAAAAATAATTTTATTGCTATCTTTTGCTTTTACATCACCTAAATTTTCTCCTATATCCCTCCCTATGCTCTCTCTGAGGCCATCCCATATAATAGAATTTTTCTAAAGAAAAAATTCAGTCAATAAATGTTATGAAGCATCTGATGTGTGGCAGGCCCTCTGCTAAGCACTGAGGATACAGAACAAGGTAAAAGTCTCTGCCCCGAAGGAGCGCTCAGTCAAACGGAGGACCACTTGGAAACAGCAAAACAAATCAATGAAATCGAAGTAAGATCTGGAAGTGAGCGCATTCCTCGCCCCAGAGCTCCGCCGGCTCTTGGAAGGAATGGGCTGCAGAGCCTCCTCTCTAGCTCGGCTGGTCTTGGCACTTTGTCAATTTAGCCTGGACTGTTTTGTGGCCGCTTGTCCTTTCTGTTTACATTGTTGCACTTATCGTATGGATTGTTTTCTCGGCTTCGCTGGCTTCACTCGGCATTCCATCCTACCTGCCTTCCTGTGCTTTTCTGTATTCAAAGGCAGCTAGGTGGTGCCAGTGCGCGCAGAACACTGGACCTGGAGTCAAGAGGACCTGAGTTCAAATGTGACTCTAGATGTTTCCTAGCTCTGGGACACTGGGCAAATCACTTAACCACCATCTGCCTTAGTTTCCTCATTTGTCAAATGGGAATAATAACAGCACCTACCTTATAGGGTGGTTATAAGAAAAAAATAGGATAATATTTGTCAAGCACTTTGCAAACCTTTAAAATGCCACATAATTGCTAGCTATTATGTCTTTCCCTACTTCTAAGAGATTCTCTTTCTTCCTCTTACTAATAATGATAGCAGACCTTCCTGAGATGTTTAAGGATTGCAAAACCCTTCACATACATATCTCCTACTTGGACCTCACAACAATCCTGTGAGGTGAGGATACTCATTTTACAGATAAGGAAATAGAGACTCCTAGAGGTTAAGTGACATGCCTTTGTGTGTGTGTGTGTGTGTGTGTGTGTGTGTTGTGTGTGTAAGTAAGGCAATTGGGATTAAGTGATTTGCCCAGGGTCACACAACTAGTAAGTGTCATGTGTTTGAGGCCAGATTTGAACTCAGGTCCTCCTGACTCCAAGGCCTGAGCTTTATCTACTTGCCACCTACCTGCCCCGCTGTGACGTGCCTTTGGAAAGATGGCTTCTAGCTGAGGTAGCATCTGAACCCAGTCTTTCTGACTGTACCTTCCTTTATGTACTTCTCACTCAAGTCAACAAGCATTTATTAAGCACCTACTATGTGCCAGGCATTGTGCTAAGCACTGGAGATACAAAAAAAAAAAGCAAAAATGTCCCTGCCCTTGACAAGCTTATCGTCACTTTGTTAATATGTGTACTACTTCTCGTTCTCCTTCTCTTCTTTTGTCTCTTCCTCTCCTCCTGTCTCTCCATGTGTTCTCCTCTCTTCCCTGCTTTCAATTCCCTGTCCTTTTTGGCCCTTCCAACTCTTCCTTCTCCCTGCCTCCTTTCCTGATTTACCAACACCCCTGTGAGATGGTATTATTGAGAGTATCATTGTCTCCTTTTTTAAAGGAGGAAACTGAGGTTCAGAGAAATCCAGCGATTTATCCACATTTACACAGGTGGCAAGCAACAGAGCTAACACTCAATATCTTATATTCCCTGGATCTACCAGCTGGGAAGAACCTCAGAAGAACTTTATTCAACTCTGACTTGAACAAGAATCCCCAGACAACACCTTTGACTTGTGAGGACTGAGCTTCTCATCCCTAAAGGATCTAATGATGGGAGAGATTAGAGATGCTAATGAGTTCAAACTCAGTCATTTTTAGAGGAGGAACAGGAGGTTCAAAGAGGGGAAATTAGTTGCCCAAAAGTTTTCACAGAAAGTCAGTAGCAGAGCTGGGCTTTGAGAATAGGTCCTCCAATTTCTGCTCTTTCAACAATGTCTGAATAGTCTCTGTCAAGGGTGCCAAGAAGGTGCTCTCTTGTATGGTAGAAAGGTGGGGAGGATACTCTCAGAGATTGCTACCAGCTAGGTTTGGGAGGTTACTGAGCACTGTTGTCTTCTCTTCTTCTGGGACTGGCCTCCCTCTTGGCTGTGGTTAGCCCCCTCTCCATGACCCTCTGTGCAGTTGCTTTTCTTGGAGACCTTCCTCAATTGAGAACAGTGCTCTCTTGTTTCCATCAGAGGGGTGTGTTTCTGGGCTTGGGGCTCATCTTCCCACTGTTCTCAGGTCCTGTGATACTGCTGAGAAGGTGATTTGTAAGACACCCAGACTGGAGACATCTCAGCATTCCAACTCCACAACCGAGGTGGAACCAGGAAAAAACTCCCCTTTGAGGCTCTTTCTGGGCACCAAAGTTGGGTGGGTCCCAGGTTCTGACTTGTGGTAAAGAGGCCAATGTCTCTTGTCTTCCATTTTGGCAAGATCTCACTGGACAAACCAATGATTCCATCACCTGTCCCTCCCACTCCTGCCTCCTCCTTGATTTGACCTTTGTTTTTCATTCTTAGATCAGCTTTGACATTCTGTGATTTCTAAAAATAGAGTTGAAACTCAAGATCGGTAGGGAGAGAGGAATACTAGTTGTGTTTGGATAGGTTCAAGTTTCCAGGCCTAGATGACTGATTCTAAAGACCCAGAAGGTGGGATTTCTGAGAACTGTCAGTGGCCTTTGAAGGACTGTGGAGAGTTTGGGGGGCGGGGTTTGGGGCTTGGAAGGTGGGGTGGTGGGGTGGTTCTTCAGGAGGGGAGAATACCAAGGGCCATCCTGGTTTTTAGACGATGGAAGAGATGAGAATCTGCCCACTCCAGGCCAGTGAACTCATTGCTTTCTATTCTGGCAAAATTCTAGAATGTATTAGCTAATGGAGGCTTACTGAACACTTAGGAAAGGTGATGTCTTCAGTGAGATCAGGTCACAGAATCACTGCAGTTAGGAGGTAGAAGGGGCCCTACAGGGCATCGAGTCTAGGACTTAGGAATAGAAAACCCCTTTCAGCATCATCCTAACAATTGATGAGCCCAGGGAGGGGGAGCTCACCCAGCTAAGGAGGCGCACAGTCTCCCCTGGGACAGCTTTCATGGTTACAAAGGCTGTCCTTCAATTTGCCTCTTGGCAATATCTCCCCATTACTTCTCCACTTTGGCCCTCGGGTCAGGTAGAACAAAGCAAATCCCTCATCCTCATAAGGATGGAGTCCTTCTGCTGATTGACATCATGTCTTTCCCCCCCTTCTGGGACCAAGGCCATTCTCTTGCTGGACACCCTGGACAGCCTGCAGATGGAGTTCTTGGTTCCATGTGGTAGAAAGGAAGCTGGAGGCTGGAGATTGTTTAAGGGAGGGTGACCAGGATGAGGAAAGAGCAGGAGGCAGTGTCATTGAGGGGAGACAGCCCTGGCCCCGGAATCCTTGGTCCTGGGCCAGTGCCTGCCTCCAACATTGCTGTCTCTCATTTCCCCTCTGTGGACTCTTCCCCTTACCTGTAAAAGGAGGTGGTCGGGTGAGATGGCCCTGAGGAGCCTCCAGCGTTAGATCTGTGTGTCTTCATGAGAATGTAAGCTCTGGGAGCTCAGGGATTCTTGGTCCTCAGAAGTTACTTTGTTACCTCCACTCTGTATTCATTGACTTGCCGTGGTATTGTACCTCCCCACCACAAACCCACAAACTAGAATGTAGACTTCCTAAGGGCAGGGATTGTGTTTTTGCTGCTCGCCCTACCACCCATTGCTTTCAGACTCAGCCCTCCCAAGGTGATCTTTCCTCTCCACAGGACTCTTCCATCTCCAGAGGTGACTGACAAACCCTCCTTCCTCCACTCATGTTAGCTGGACAAGGCCTTCTCCTCCTCCTGGAGATCTTGGTCTTGTAGGTGGAACCCAGAGCTCTTTCTTCTAGACTCGCCCATCTCACAGGGGTGCCAGTCTTCTGCCCTGGCACGCAGACTTGTGGGTTATACATGAAGGAGGAGGACGGCTCTAAGCCTGGACAGAGCGCTGGCCATAAAGTAGGAGGCCTGGGTCTGAGTGCGAGCTCTGTCTCTCATTTTGTGGGTGATCCAGGGCAGGTCATTCCTTGCTCTGGCCCTCGGCCTCCTCCCTGGGGACAGAAGAGGGTTGGGTAGCACCACGTGATCTCGAAGGGTTCTTCTGGAATCTCTGACTCTGGGATTTTGTGGCCGGATGAGGGAAGGAGCCAGGCCACAGAGAGCTTTGTGTTCTATCCAGATAAGAGATGATGGGGGGCTCGGCATTCCTTGTGGTCAGAGAGCTGCCTGGGGAGCTCTTGGTGATCCCAAGGCAGCCTAGCAAAGAC